>NW_027447851.1:0-22709 GCF_038048845.1 Mixophyes fleayi | reverse complement strand
TATTACAAGATAGTGCCAAATTCATTTCTACATTCCGAAGTGTGTTCGATGAACCAGGTCGTGTGACCTCCGCTGCTTCCAGCATCCTCCGTCTGCGACAAGGATCTCATACTGTAGGCCAGTACGTCATTCAATTTAGGATCTTAGCCTCTGAACTTCAGTGGAACACTGAAGCCCTAGTTGCCGCCTTCTGGCAGGGGCTTTCCGATAAAATTAAAGATGCACTGACTACCCAAGAGCTTCCTTCGTCACTTGAAGATTTGATCTCTCTATGCCATCGTGTTGATATGAGATTTCGTGAAAGAGAGGCTGAGAAAACGACTTCTGCTAAAGCACCTTTTCGCTCTAACCCTCAATTTCGTCCAGTGTCACCCGCTGTGATTCCCATGGAGATTGGACGTTCCAAGTTATCTTCTGAGGAGAGGAAACGAAGAGTCAAGAATAGACTCTGTATCTATTGTGCTGATTCCACTCATGTCCTCAGCTCCTGCCCTAAGAGATCGGGAAATGCCAGGCCCTAACTAGTTCTGGAGAGGTGAAGTTAGGGTCCCTGGAGTCCTCTCCATCGTCTATGAAATCTAAAGTCTGCGCTTTTGATGTGACTATTTCCTTTGCTACCAAGACCTTTGAGTCACAGGCATTGATTGATTCCGGAGCAGCAGGAAATTTTATTTCCAAATCGTTAGTTAATCAATGGTCTCTACCAATGATTACCTTAAAAACTCCCATTACTGTGACGGCTATCGATGGATCACGTCTCATCAACGGTCTCATCACCCAGAGTACGTCTCCAGTAACCCTTCAGATTGGTGCTCTGCATCATGAAGAGATATCGTTTTTAATTCTTCCTGTTACGACAAGTCCGATTGTCCTAGGCCTTCCATGGCTTCAGTGTCACTCTCCCCAGATTGACTGGCGCACCCCTCAAGTCACGTCTTGGGGGCCTGAATGTCACCATCATTGCCTTTCCCAAGTCATTCCTCTCAAGGTACAGCAAGCTTCCATTTCAGCTATTTCACCGGGACTCCCTCCTCAATATGCTTCATTTACCGATGTTTTTGATAAAGCTCAGTCTGAACGTCTTCCTCCTCATCGTTCTTGGGATTGTCCGATTGATCTTCTTCCTGGCAAGACTCCTCCCCAGAGGCCGGGGTCTATCCACTCTCGTTACCTGAAACTCAAGCTACATCTGAATATATACGGGGAGAACCTCCAGCGTGGGTTCATTCGACCTTCCACCTCGCCCGCTGGAGCTGGGTTCTTCTTTGTCAAAAAGAAGGATGGATCATTACGCCCTTGTATAGATTTTCGTGGACTCAATGCCATTACTATCAAGAACCGGTATCCCATTCCGTTGATCACTGAGCTATTTGACCGCATCAAGGGAGCCCGTATTTTTACTAAGTTGGATCTTCGTGGTGCTTACAATTTAATCAGAATCCGTTCCGGTGACGAATGGAAGACGGCGTTTAACACCAGAGACGGGCATTACGAATATCTGGTAATGCCTTTCGGGCTATGTAATGCCCCCGCTGTTTTTCAGGGCTTCATTAATGAGATTTTTCGGGACTTATTATATGTATGTGTCGTCGTCTACCTGGACGACATATTGATTTTTTCACAGGACCTGCCTTCTCACCACCAACATGTGGCAGAAGTCCTCTCCAGGCTACGGAAAAATTCATTGTTCTGTAAATTAGAAAAATGTTCATTCGAATTACCCCAGATTCCATTCTTGGGGTATATTGTTTCCGGAGTTGGTCTGAAGATGGATCCTGACAAAGTAAATGCTGTACTACATTGGCCCCAGCCAACTACTCTTCGTGCCATCCAGCGTTTTTTAGGTTTTGCCAATTACTATAGACGCTTCATTCAAGATTTTTCTTCCATTGCATCTCCTATTGTGGCCCTGACTCGTAAAGGGGCTAATCCTAAGCAATGGTCTACTGAGGCTATTCAAGCCTTTCAAACATTAAAAGAGTCCTTCTCTTCGGCTCCAATCCTTCGTCAGCCTGATGTGACACTCCCTTTTTTCCTAGAAGTAGATGCCTCTAATGTGGGCTTAGGAGCTATTCTCTCCCAACGCTCGGAACAGCAAAAATTCCACCCTTGTGCCTTCTATTCTCGGGGTCTCCTACCCGCAGAGAAGAATTATACCATCGGAGACAAGGAATTACTGGCTATCAAAGCCGCATTAGAGGAATGGAGATACTTGTTGGAGGGAGCTCGCCATCCGGTGACGATCTTCACGGATCATAAGAACTTGTCATATCTCCAGTCTGCCCAATGCTTGAACCCTCGTCAAGCAAGATGGTCTCTTTTCTTTTCCCGTTTTGAATTAATAATTACCTTCAAACCAGCTGCCAAGAACAAAAAAGCTGATGCCTTATCTAGAGCCTTTGCTACGTCCTCTGATATAGAAGAGGTTTCCAACCATACCATTCTAGACCCCAAATGTATCTCACTGGCTGCTTCATCCACCAAAACGCTACCATTTGGGAAGACCCTCGTGCCTTCTACTCTAAGGAGGAAAATCCTTTCGTGGTTCCATGCCTCTCGTTTTTCTGGACACGCCGGTGAACACAAGACTTTTGAGATCCTCTCTCGAAGTTACTGGTGGCCTTCAATGAGGAGAGACGTCAAAGAGTTCATTGCTTCCTGTGAATTATGTTCGCAATTCAAATCCTCCCGCAGAACCCCAGCAGGGTTGCTGCGACCACTACCAATTCCGTCCAAACCATGGACCCATATTAGTATGGATTTCGTTACTGACTTACCACCTAGTAAGAACCATAACACTATTTGGGTGGTAGTGGACAGATTTTCGAAGATGGCTCATTTCATCCCTCTGTCTGGTTTGCCTTCCTCGTCTATCCTGGCTGAACATTTCATTAAAGAGATCTTCCGTATCCATGGATGTCCATCTGAGATTGTGTCTGATAGAGGAGTACAATTCGTGTCCAGATTCTGGCGAGCCCTTTGTAAAACCTTGGGCATACGATTAGCACTCTCATCTTCTTACCATCCACAATCCAATGGACAAACCGAACGTGTCAATCAAGATCTTGAGACTTTTATAAGGATATTTTCATCAGCCAATCAAGACAACTGGGTAGAGTTACTCCCTTGGGCTGAGTTCGCCCATAACAACATGTACCATGAGTCATCATCCAAAACTCCATTCTTTGTGGTCTACGGTCACCATCCGTCTTTTCCGGAATTTCCTGCCCTCCCGCCCACCCAAGTTCCTGCGGTGGAGACTGTTTGTCAGACCTTTAAAAATATCTGGTCTCAGGTTAGAACCTGTTTAAAGAAGACATCTGTCAAATATAAATCTTTCGCTGATAAGAAGAGGCGGGCTATTCCACCACTAAAAATTGGAGATCGTGTCTGGTTATCCACAAAAAATATTCGTTTGAAGGTTCCATCCATGAAATTCGCCCCTCGTTTTATTGGTCCATATAGGATCATTCAAGTTATCAATCCAGTATGTGTGAAACTCCTTCTTCCTAAGAGTCTTCGGATTTCTAATGCCTTCCATGTATCTTTGCTCAAACCTCTTATTATCAACCGTTTTTCAACTCCTCCCTCAGCTCCGCAGCCAGTTCAAGTCCATCAGGAGGAGGATTTTGAGATTACCGAGGTACTAGATGCAAAAATTTCGCGAGGAGTCCTCCACTTCCTCGTTCATTGGAGGGGCTTTGGTCCTGAGGAGCGCTCTTGGATCAAAGCTGAAGATCTTAATGCTCCTGCCCTTTTGAAGAAGTTTTACTCCAAAAATCCGGACAAGCCCGGTTCCAGGCGTTCTGTGCCCACCTTTAAAAGGGGGGGTACTGTCACTCACCGGACCGTGAGTGCCTCTTCCCGGACATTTAGGAACCGTGGCCGTCCATCATCCTGAGGGTCTGCGCATGCGCAGCCCTTTTCTATACTTCAGTGTATACCCCTTTAACTTAATTGGCAGATCAGGCAACCTCCCTATATTAAGCACCTGTGGTCACTACCACGTTGCCTGATCTTGGAGTCTCATTCCTCATGAGTCTCTGAAGGTGTTCCTGTATTACTTGTGTATTCAGTGCTGCTGATTCCTGTGGTTTCCAAACCACTTCTACTACTGTGGTTCCATACCACTTCTACCATCATCTGTATCATCATGACTGTTTGCTGATTCCTATCCGCTGCCTCCTTGCACTACAGTCTTCTACACCACTTCAACGTTATTTTATATCAATGTGACTGTTTGCTCATTGCTATCCGCTGCCTCCGTGCACTCCAGCTTTTACCTCACTCACCTGCTTCTCATCAAGTCTGTTTGCTGATTGCTATCCGCTGCCTCCGTGCACTACAGTCTCCTGCTTGCAACTCGCCTGTGTTTAACATCGTGACTGCCAGCTGACTACTATCCGCTGCCTCTGTGCACTACAGTCTCCTGCTTGCAACTCGCCTGTGTTCAACATCGTGACTGCCAGCTGACTACTATCCGCTGCCTCTGTGCACTACAGTCTCCTGCTTGCAACTCGCCTGTGTTCAACATCGTGACTGCCAGCTGATTACTATCCGCTGCCTCCGTGCACTACACTCTCATCTCATCTTTGCTGTGCCTTCCTCGAGACTGCCGCTTTTCATTACCATCTGCTTCACTTCGTGATCTACAGCTCCTGCCCTGCGCTGCACTCCTGTTTCCCATCGCTGTTGGTTCCTGTGGTTGCTACTGGTTACCTCCGTGTGCCGCTGAGTCCTGCCGCTGTGGTCAGCGCTATCGTCCATCTCCTGCTGATCCACTCTCCACGCCTTCACGTGTTCCACTGGCCTCTACCCTCCTGTCAGCATTGGATTTGTATCTCTTCTACTACCCTCTGCTGGATCATCTCCATTCTCCTGGGTTTCCTAGGAGTCCAGTTCCACGTGTTGCTGACTCCTGTGGATTCGTGTCCCTGTCGGTCTACTCACCTGTGCGCTGCACCTGCTAGACCGCTGCTTCTCCTATCCAGGGACTTCCTATCCAGTCGGCCTCCAGCCGCTCAGGTACCGCTGCAATCCCATCTGACTGCTACTGCTGAACCACGGTATGCGTACTTCTCATTGACTGTGCTGTGTATTGCATATCTTGCTGGACTGTGTTTGGTTCTCTCTGGAGTCTGCTCTCCGCTGAGTCTATTGCCATCATTGACTGTGTTATCATTGTGCTGGACTACTTCAAGAGACTTTCTAGATTGCAGACCTGATCAGTCATTTACATATATATATACCTATATTGTGCATATTACTGTGGATCGTGTATAAGGTGCCTGTGTATATCCTGTGTTGCAGTCTTCCCCCGTGCACCTCCTCTCATATATATGCAGCGGTACAACTTGCTGATGTCAGACCACTGATCCCTGTTTCCGGTATCACCTGTTCCATTATCCTCTCACATAGCAGTGGTACAACTTGCTACTGCAGACCACTGACTACCTGGATACCTCCACTTGGATTCCATTCCTTCACTCAGACAGCGGTACAACTTGCTACTCGCAGACCGCTGACTCTCATCACCTCCTTGTTTCTGTTGGACATTCCTCCTCACTATAGCAGTGGTACAACTTGCTATCGCAGACCACTGACTACCTTCACGTGTCCTTGTCCACACAGTTCCTTGTGTATCATTACCTCATTATTACCAGTGTTGCTAGTCATAGACTTTCCTGAGCATCTCATCGGTCATCATTTCATGTTCCGTGATCACCCAGCTACCAGAGTACCCTATTACCATCTACATTGCTCTGGTAAGCCTACCATCTGGTGATCCCTGGGTAAAGACTCCTAGTGCCCGTGACATCATGATTCATTATTCATGATTCAATTCATGATTCATGACTCAATTCATGATTCATGATTCATGATTAAATTCATGATTCATGATTCATGAATCATGATTCGATTCATGATTCATGATTCATGATTCAATTCACGATTCATGATTCATGATTTGATTCATGATTCATGATTCATTATTTATGATTCATGATTCAATTCATGATTCATGATTCAATTCATGATTTATGATTCAATTCATGATTCATGATTCATGATTCAATTCATGATTCATGAATCAATTCATGATTCATGATTCAATTCATGATTCATAATTCATGATTTATGATTTGATTCATGATTCATGAATTATGATTCGATTCATGATTCATAATTCATGAATCATGATGCGATTATGATTCATGATTCATGAATCTTGATTTGATTCATGATTCATGATTCAATACTTGATTCATGATTTGATTCATGATTTCTGATTCATGATTCATGATTCAATTCATGAATCATGATTCAATTCATGATTCATGATTCATGATTCAATTTATGATTCAATTCATGATTCATTATTCATGATTCAATTTATGATTCAATTCATGATTCATTATTCAATTAATGATTCATGATTCACTATATGATTCAATTCATGATTCATGATTCAAATCATGATTCATGATTCATGATTCAATTCATGATTCATGATTCAATTCATGATTCATGATTCAATTCATGATTCATGATTCATGATTCATGATTCAATTCATGATTCATGAATCAATTCATGATTCATGATTCAATTCATGATTCATAATTCATGATTTATGATTTGATTCATGATTCATGAATCATGATTCGATTCATGATTCATAATTCATGAATCATGATGCGATTATGATTCATGATTCATGAATCTTGATTCGATTCATGATTCATGATTCAATACATGATTCATGATTTGATTCATGATTTTTGATTCATGATTCATGATTCAATCCATGAATCATGATTCAATTCATGATTCATGATTCATGATTCAATTTATGATTCAATTCATGATTCATGATTCATGATTCAATTTATGATTCAATTCATGATTCATTATTCAATTGATGATTCATGATTCAATATATGATTCAATTCATGATTCATGATTCAAATCATGATTCATGATTCATGATTCAATTCATGATTCATGACTCAATTCATGATTCATGATTAAATTCATGATTCAATTCATGATTCATGATTCAATTCATGATTCAATTCATGAATCATGATTCAATATATGATTCAATTCATGATTCATGATTCAATTTATGATTCATGATTCATGATTCAATTCATGATTCAATTCATGATTCATGATTCATTTCATGATTCATGATTCAATATATGATTCAATTCATGATTTATGATTCAAATCATGATTCATGATTCAATTCATGATTCATGATTCAATTCATTATTCATTATTCATTATTTATTATTTAATTCATGATTTATGATTCATGATTCAATTCATGATTCATGATTCAATTCATGACTCAATTCATGATTCGTGATTCATAATTCAATTCATGATTCATGATTCATGTTTAAATTCATGACTCATGATTCATGATTCAATTCATGACTCATGATTCAATTCATGATTCATGATTCAATATATGATTCAATTCATGATTTATGATTCAAATCATGATTCATGATTCAATTCATTATTCATTATTCATTATTTATTATTTAATTCATGATTCATGATTCATGATTCAATTCATGATTCATGATTCAATTCATGACTCAATTCATGATTCATGAATCATGATTCGATTTATGATTCATGATTCATGAATCATGATTTGATTCATGATTTATTATTCATGATTCAATTCATGACTCATGATTCATGATTCAATTCATGACTCATGATTCATGATTCAATTCATGACTCATGATTCAATTCATGATTCATGATTCAATTCATGTCTCATGATTTAATTCATGATTCATTTAATAATTCATGATTTATGATTCAATTCATGATTTATGATTCGATTCATGATTCATGATTCATGAATCAAGATTTGATTCATGATTCATGATTCGATTCATGATTCGATTCATGATTCAATTCATGATTCAATTCATGATTCAATTCATGATTCATGATTCAATTCATGATTCATGATTCATTATTGGATTCATGATTCATGATTCATGATTCAATTTATGATTCCTGATTCATGATTCATGATTCAATTCATGATTCAATTCATGATTCAATTCATGATTCATGATTCAATTCTTGATTCATGATTCATTATTCTATTCATGATTCATGATTCATGATTCAATTCATGATTCCTGATTCATGATTCATGATTCATGATTCAATTCATGATTCATGATTCAATTCATGAATCAATTCATGATTCAATTCATGATTCATGATTCAATTCATGATTCATGAATCATGATTCAATTCATGATTCATGATTTAATTCATGACTCATGATTCAATTCATGATTCATTTCATGATTCATGATTTATGATTCAATTCATGATTCAATTCATGATTCATGATTCATGATTTGATTCATGATTCATGATTCAATTCATGATTCAATTCATGATTCATGATTTAATTCATGATTCATGATTTAATTCATGATTCATTTAATGATTCATGATTTATGATTCAATTCATGATTTATGAATAAATTCATGATTCATGATTCATGAATCATGATTCGATTCATGATTCATGATTCAATTAATGATTCATGATTCATAATTCAATTCATGATTCAATTCTTTATTCATGATTCAATTCATGATTCATGATTCAATTCATGATTCATGATTCAATTCATGATTCATGATTCATGATTCAATTTATGATTCAATTCTTGATTCATGATTCAATTCATGATTCATGATTCAATATATGATTCAATTCATGATTCATGGTTATTTTTATGAGTCATGATTCAATTCATGATTCAATTCATGATTCATGATTCAATTCATGATTCATGATTCATTTTTATGATTCATGATTCAATTCATGATTCATGATTCCATTCATGACTCATGATTCAATTCATGATTCATGATTCAATTCATGATTAATGATTTAATTCATGATTCATTTAATGATTTATGATTTATGATTCAATTCATGATTTATAAATCGATTCTTGATTCATGAATCATGATTCTATTCATGATTCATGCTTCATGAATCATTATTCAATTCTTGATTCATGATTCATTAATCATGATTCAATTCATGATTCATGATTCATGATTCGATTTATTATTCATAATTCATGATTCAATTCATGATTCATGATTCATGATTTGATTCATGATTAATGATTTGATTCATGATTAATGATTCATGATTCATGGATTATGATTCAATTCATGAATCATGATTCAATTCATGAATCATGATTCATGATTCATGATTCATGATTTATTTCATGATTTATGATTCAATTCATGATTCAATTCATGATTCATGATTCAATTCATGATTCATGATTCAATTCATGATTCATGATTCATGATTTATGATTCATGATTCAATTCATGATTCATGATTCTATTCATGACTCATGATTCAATTCATGATTCATGATTCAATTCATGATTCAATTCATGATTCGTGATTCAATTCATGATTCATGATTCATTTTTATGATTCATGATTCAATTCATGATTCATGATTCCATTCATGACTCATGATTCAATTCATGATTCATGATTCAATTCATGATTCATGATTTAATTCATGGTTCATTTAATGATTTATGATTTATGATTCAATTCATGATTTATAAATCGATTCTTGATTCATGAATCATGATTCTATTCATGATTCATGTTTCATGAATCATTATTCAATTCTTGATTCATGATTCATTAATCATGATTCAATTCATGATTCATGATTCATGATTCGATTTATTATTCATGATTCATGATTCAATTCATGATTCATGATTCATGATTTGATTCATGATTCATGATTCATGATTCGATTTATTATTCATGATTCATGATTCAATTCATGATTCATGATTCATGATTTGATTCATGATTCATGATTCATGATTCATGGATCATGATTCAATTCATGAATCATGATTCAATTCATGATTCATGATTTATTTCATGATTCATGATTCAATTCATGATTCAATTCATGATTCATGATTCAATTCATGATTCATGATTCAATTCATGATTCATGATTCAATTCATGATTCATGATTCAATTCATGATTCATGATTCATGATTTATGATTTGATTCATAATTCATGAATCATGATGCGATTATGATTCATGATTCATGAATCTTGATTCGATTCATGATTCATGATTCATGATTCATGATTTGATTCATGATTTCTGATTCATGATTCATGATTCATGATTCAATTCATGAATCATGATTAAATTCATGATTCATTTCATGATTCATGATTCAATTCATGATTCATGATTCAATTCATGATTCATGATTCATGATTTATGATTTGATTCATGATTCATGAATCATGATTCGATTCATGATTCATAATTCATGAATCATGATGCGATTATGTGTCATGATTCATGAATCTAGATTCGATTCATGATTCATGATTCATGATTCAATTCATGATTCATGATTCATGATTTAATTCATGATTTCTGATTCATGATTCATGATTCATGATTCAATTCGTGAATCATGATTAAATTCATGATTCAATTCATGATTCATGATTCAATTCATGATTCATGATTCATGATTCATGATTCAATTCATGATTCATGATTCAATTCATGATTCATGATTCAATATATGATTCAATTCATGATTCATGATTCAAATCATGATTCATGATTCAATTCATGATTCATGACTCAATTCATGATTCATGATTCAATTCATGATTTAATTCATGATTCATGATTCAATTCATGATTCAATTCATGAATCATGATTCATGATTCAAGTCATGATTCATGATTCAATATATGATTCAATTCATGATTTATGATTCAAATCATGATTCATGATTCAATTCATGATTCCTGATTCCTGATTCATTAATCATGATTCAATTCATGATTCATGATTCAATTCATGACTCAATTCATGATTCATGATTCATGATTCAATTCATGATTCATGATTCAATTCATGATTCATGATTCATGTTTCAATTCAAGATTCATGATTCAATTCATGACTCATGATTCATGATTCATGATTTAATTCATGATTCAATTCATGATTCATGAATCATGATTTAATTCATGATTCATCATTCATGATTTAATTCATGATTCAAGTCATGATTCATGAATCATGATTCGATTTATGATTCATGATTCATGAATCATGATTTATTCATGATTCATTATTCATGATTCAATTCATTAATCATGATTCATGATTCAATTCATGACTCATGATTCATGATTCAATTCATGACTCATGATTGATTCATGATTCATGATTCAATTCATGTCTCATGATTTAATTCATGATTCATTTAATAATTCATGATTTATGATTCAATTCATGATTTATGATTCGATTCATGATTCATGATTTATGAATCATGATTCATGAATCATGATTCGATTCATGATTCATAAATCATGGTTCGATTCATGATTCATGAATCATGATTCGATTCATGATTCATGAATCATGATTTAATTCATGATTCATGATTCATAAATCATGATTCGATTCATGATTCATGATTCGATTCATGATTCAATTCATGAATCAAGATTTGATTCATGATTCAATTCATGATTCATGATTCAATTCATGATTCAATTCATGATTCAATTCATGATTCATGATTCAATTCATGATTCATTATTGGATTCATGATTCATGATTCATGATTCAATTCATGATTCCTGATTCATGATTCATGATTCATATTTCAATTCATGATTCAATTCATGATTCAATTCATGATTCAATTCATGATTCAATTCATGATTAATGATTCAATTCATGATTCATTAATCATGATTCAATTCATGATTCATGATTCAATTCATGATTCATGAATCATGATTCAATTCATGATTCATGATTTAATTCATGACTCATAATTCAATTCATGATTCATTTCATGATTCATGATTTATGATTCAATTCATGATTCAATTCATGATTCATGATTCATGATTTGATTCATGATTCATGATTCAATTCATGATTCATGATTCAATTCATGATTCATTTAATGATTCATGATTTATGATTCAATTCATGATTTATGATTAAATTCATGATTCAATTCATGATTCATTAATCATGATTCAATTCATGATTCAATTCATGATTCATGATTCATTTTATGATTCATGATTCATGATTCAATTCATGATTCATGATTTATGATTCAATTCATGACTCATGATTTATGATTCATGATTTAATTCATGATTCATGATTCAATTCATGATTCATTTCATGATTCATGATTTATGATTCAATTCATGATTTACGATTCGATTCATGATTCATGATTCATGATTCATGAATCATGATTCAATTCATGATTCATGATTCATTTCATGATTCAATTCATGATTCATGATTCAATTCATGATTTATGATTTAATTCATGATTCATGATTTATGATTCATGATTCATAATTCATGATTTATGATTTGATTCATGATTCATGAATCATGATTCGATTCATGATTCATAATTCATGAATCATGATGCGATTATTATTCATGATTCATGAATCTTGATTCGATTCATGATTCATGATTCAATACATGATTCATGATTTGATTCATGATTTCTGATTCAATTCATGATTCATTTCATGATTCATGATTTATGATTCAATTCATGATTTACGATTCGATTCATGATTCATGATTCATGATTCATGAATCATGATTCAATTCATGATTCATGATTCATTTCATGATTCATGATTCAATTCATGATTCAATTCATGATTCATGATTCAATTCATGATTTATGATTCAATTCATGATTCATGATTCATGATTCATGATTCATGATTCAATTCATGATTCATGAATCAATTCATGATTCATGATTCAATTCATGATTCATAATTCATGATTTATGATTTGATTCATGATTCATGAATCATGATTCGATTCATGATTCATTATTCATGATTCAATTCATTAATCATGATTCATGATTCAATTCATGTCTCATGATTCATGATTCAATTCATGACTCATCATTGATTCATGATTCATGATTCAATTCATGTCTTATGATTTAATTCATGATTCATTTAATAATTCATGATTTATGATTCAATTCATGATTTATGATTCGATTCATGATTCATGATTCATGAATCATGATTCATGAATCATGATTCGATTCATGATTCATGATTCATAAATCATGGTTCGATTCATGATTCATGAATCATGATTCGATTCATGATTCATGAATCATGATTCAATTCATGATTCATGATTCATAAATCATGATTCGATTCATGATTCGATTCATGATTCAATTCATGAATCAATATTTGATTCATGATTCAATTCATGATTCATGATTCAATTCATGATTCATGATTCAATTCATGATTCAAATTATGATTCAATTCATGATTCATGATTCAATTCATGATTCATGATTCATTATTGGATTCATGATTCATGATTCATGATTCAATTCATGATTCCTGATTCATGATTCATGATTCAATTCATGATTCAATTCATGATTAAATTCATGATTCATGATTCAATTCATGATACATGAATCATGATTCAATTCATGATTCATGATTCATGATTTAATTCATGACTCATAATTAAATTCATGATTCAATTCATGATTCATGATTCATGATTTGATTCATGATTCATGATTCAATTCATGATTCATGATTCAATTCATGATTCATGATTTAATTCATGATTCATTTAATGATTCATGATTTATGATTCAATTCATGATTTATGATTAAATTCATGATTCAATTCATGATTCAGTAATCATGATTCAATTCATGATTCAATTCATGATTCATGATTCATTTTATGATTCATGATTCATGATTCAATTCATGATTCATGATTTATGATTCAATTCATGACTCATGATTTATGATTCATGATTTAATTCATGATTCATGATTCAATTCATGATTCATTTCATGATTCATGATTTATGATTCAATTCATGATTTACAATTCGATTCATGATTCATGAATCATGATTCGATTCATGATTCATGATTCATGAATCAAGATTCGATTTATGATTCAAGATTCATGAATCATGATTCGATTCATGATTCATGAAACATGATTCAATTCATGATTCATGATTCATGAATCATGATTCGATTCATGATTCATGATTCATGATTCAATTCACGATTCATGATTTATGATTTGATTCATGATTCATGATTCATGAATAATGATTCAATTCATGATTCATGATTCATGATTTGATTCATGATTCATGATTCAATTCATGATTCATGATTCAATTCATGATTCATGATTCAATTCATGATTCATGATTTAATTCATGATTCATTTAATGATTCATGATTTATGATTCAATTCATGATTTATGATTAAATTCATGATTCAATTCATGATTCATTAATCATGATTCAATTCATGATTCAATTCATGATTCATGATTCATTTTATGATTCATGATTCATGATTCAATTCATGATTCATGATTTATGATTCAATTCATGACTCATGATTTATGATTCATGATTTAATTCATGATTCATGATTCAATTCATGATTCATTTCATGATTCATGATTTATGATTCAATTCATGATTTACAATTCGATTCATGATTCATGATTCATGATTCGATTCATGATTCATGATTCATGAATCAAGATTCGATTTATGATTCAAGATTCATGAATCATGATTCGATTCATGATTCATGAAACATGATTCAATTCATGATTCATGATTCATGAATCATGATTCGATTCATGATTCATGATTCATGATTCAATTCACGATTCATGATTTATGATTTGATTCATGATTCATGATTCATGAATAATGATTCAATTCATGATTCATGATTCGATTCATGATTCATGATTCATGATTCAATTCACGATTCATGATTTATGATTTGATTCATGATTCATGATTCATGAATAATGATTCAATTCATGATTCATGATTCATTTCATGATTCAATTCATGATTCATGAATCAATTCATGATTCATGATTCAATTCATGATTCATATCATGATTTATGATTTGATTCATGATTCATGAATCATGATTCGATTCATGATTCATAATTCATGAATCATGATGCGATTATGATTCATGATTCATGAATCTTAATTCGATTCATGATTCATGATTCAATACATGATTCATGATTTGATTCATGATTTCTGATTCATGATTCAATTCATGAATCATGATTCAATTCATGATTCATGATTCATGATTCAATTTATGATTCAATTCATGATTCATTATTCAATTCATGATTCATGATTCAATATATGATTTAATTCATGATTCATGATTCAAATCATGATTCATGATTCATGATTCAATTCATGATTCATGATTCAATTCATGATTCATGAATCATGATTCAATTCATGATTCATGATTCAATTCATGATTCAATTCATGATTCATGATTCAATTCATGATTCATGAATCATGATTCAATTCATGATTCATGATTCAATTCATGATTCATGAATCATGATTCAATTCATGATTCATGATTCATGATTTAATTCATGACTCATAATTCAATTCATGATTCATTTCATGATTCATGATTTATGATTCAATTCATGATTCAATTCATGATTCATGATTCATGATTTGATTCATGATTCATGATTCAATTCATGATTCATGATTCAATTCATGATTCATGATTTAATTCATGATTCATTTAATGATTCATGATTTATGATTCAATTCATGATTTATGATTAAATTCATGATTCAATTCATGATTCATTAATCATGATTCAATTCATGATTCAATTCATGATTCATGATTCATTTTATGATTCATGATTCATGATTCAATTCATGATTCATGATTTATGATTCAATTCATGACTCATGATTTATGATTCATGATTTAATTCATGATTCATGATTCAATTCATGATTCATGATTCAATTCATGATTCATTTCATGATTCATGATTTATGATTCAATTCATGATTTACGATTCGATTCATGATTCATGATTCATGATTCATGAATCATGATTCAATTCATGATTCATGATTCATTTCATGATTCCTGATTCAATTCATGATTCATAATTCATGATTTATGATTTGATTCATGATTCATGAATCATGATTCGATTCATGATTCATAATTCATGAATCATGATGCGATTATGATTCATGATTCATGAATCTTGATTCGATTCATGATTCATGATTCAATACATGATTCATGATTTGATTCATGATTTCTGATTCAATTCATGATTCATTTCATGATTCATGATTTATGATTCATTTCATGATTCATGATTCATGAATCATGATTCAATTCATGATTCATTTCATGATTCATGATTCAATTCATGATTCAATTCATGATTCATGATTCAATTCATGATTTATGATTCAATTCATGATTCATGAATCAATTCATGATTCATGATTCAATTCATGATTCATAATTCATGATTTAGGATTTGATTCATGATTCATGAATCATGATTCGATTCATGATTCATAATTCATGAATCATGATGCGATTATGATTCATGATTCATGAATCATGATTTGATTCATGATTCATTATTCATGATTCAATTCATTAATCATGATTCATGATTCAATTCATGTCTCATGATTCATGATTCAATTCATGACTCATCATTGATTCATGATTCATGATTCAATTCATGTCTCATGATTTAATTCATGATTCATTTAATAATTCATGATTTATGATTCAATTCACGATTTATGATTCGATTCATGATTCATGATTCGATTCATGATTCATGATTCATAAATCATGGTTCGATTCATGATTCATGAATCATGATTCGATTCATGATTCATGAATCATGATTCAATTCATGATTCATGATTCATAAATCATGATTCAATTCATGATTCATGATTCGATTCATGATTCAATTCATGAATCAAGATTTGATTCATGATTCAATTCATGATTCATGATTCAATTCATGATTCAATTCATGATTCAATTCATGATTCATGATTCAATTCATGATTCATGATTCAATTCATGATTCATGATTCATTATTGGATTCATGATTCATGATTCAATTCATGATTCCTGATTCATGATTCATGATTCAATTCATGATTCAATTCATGATTCAATTCATGATTCATGATTCAATTCATGATTCATGAATCATTAATTCAATTCATGATTCATGATTCAATTCATGATTCATGAATCATGATTCAATTCATGATTCATGATTCATGATTTAATTCATGACTCATAATTCAATTCATGATTCATTTCATGATTCATGATTTATGATTCAATTCATGATTCAATTCATGATTCATGATTCATGATTTGATTCATGATTCATGATTCAATTCATGATTCATGATTCAATTCATGATTCATGATTAAATTCATGATTCAATTCATGATTCATTAATCATGATTCAATTCATGATTCAATTCATGATTCATTAATCATGATTCAATTCATGATTCAATTCATGATTCATGATTCATTTTATGATTCAATATTTCATGATTCAATTCATGATTCATGATTTATGATTCAATTCATGACTCATGATTTATGATTCATGATTTAATTCATGATTCATGATTCAATTCATGATTCATTTCATGATTCATGATTTATGATTCAATTCATGATTTACAATTCGATTCATGATTCATGAATCATGATTCGATTCATGATTCATGATTCATGAATCAAGATTCGATTTATGATTCAAGATTCATGAATCATGATTCGATTCATGATTCATGATACATGATTCAATTCATGATTCATGATTCATGAATCATGATTCGATTCATGATTCATGATTCATGATTCAATTCACGATTCATGATTCATGATTTGATTCATGATTCATGATTCATGATTCATGAATAATGATTCAATTCATGATTCATGATTCATTTCATGATTCAATTCATGATTCATGAATCAATTCATGATTCATGATTCAATTCATGATTCATAATTCATGATTTATGATTTGATTCATGATTCATGAATCATGATTCGATTCATGATTCATAATTCATGAATCATGACGCGATTATGATTCATGATTCATGAATCTTAATTCGATTCATGATTCATGATTCAATACATGATTCATGATTTGATTCATGATTTCTGATTCATGATTCAATTTATGAATCATGATTCAATTCATGATTCATGATTCATGATTCAATTTATGATTCAATTCATGATTCATTATTCAATTCATGATTCATGATTCAATATATGATTCAATTCATGATTCATGATTCAATTCATGATTCATGACTCAATTCATGATTCATGATTCATGATTAAATTCATGATTCATGATTCATGAATCATGATTCAATTCATGATTCATGATTCATGATTCAATTCACGATTCATGAATCATGATTCAATTCATGATTCATGATTCATTTCATGATTCATGATTCAATGAATGATTCAATTCATGATTCATGATTCAATTCATGATTTATGATTCAATTCATGATTCATGATTCATGATTCAATTCATGATTCATGAATCAATTCATGATTCATGATTCAATTCATGATTCATAATTCATGATTTATGATTTGATTCATGATTCATGAATCATGATTCGATTCATGATTCATAATTCATGAATCATGATGCGATTATGATTCATGATTCATGAATCTTGATTCGATTCATGATTCATGATTCAATACATGATTCATGATTTGATTCATGATTTCTGATTCATGATTCATGATTCAATTCATGAATCATGATTCAATTCATGATTCATGATTCATGATTCAATTCATGATTCAATTCATGATTCATTATTCAATTCATGATTCATAATTCAATATATGATTCAATTCATGATTCATGATTCAAATCATGATTCATTATTCATGATTCAATTCATGATTCATGACACAATTCATGATTCATGATTCATGATTAAATTCATGATTCAATTCATGATTCATGATTCAATTCATGATTCAATTCATGAATCATGATTCAATATATGATTCAATTCATGATTCATGATTCAATTTATGATTCATGATTCATGATTCAATTCATGATTCAATTCATGATTCATGATTCATTTCATGATTCATGATTTAATATATGATTCAATTCATGATTTATGATTCAAATCATGATTCATGATTCAATTCATGATTCATGATTCATGATTCAATTAATTATTCATTATTCATTATTTATTATTTAATTCATGATTCATGATTCATGATTCAATTCATGATTCATGATTCAATTCATGACTCAATTCATGATTCATGATTCATAATTCAATTCATGATTCATGATTCATGTTTAAATTCATGACTCATGATTCATGATTCAATTCATGACTCATGATTCAATTCATGAATCATGATTCAATATATGATTCAATTCATGATTTATGATTCAAATCATGATTCATGATTCAATTCATGATTCATGATTCATGATTCAATTCATTATTCATTATTCATTATTTATTATTTAATTCATGATTCATGATTCATGATTCAATTCATGATTCATGATTCAATTCATGACTCAATTCATGATTCATGAATCATGATTCGATTTATGATTCATGATTCATGAATCATGATTTGATTCATGATTCATTATTCATGATTCAATTCATGACTCATGATTCATGATTCAATTCATGACTCATGATTCATGATTCAATTTATGACTCATGATTCAATTCATGATTCCTGATTCAATTCATGTCTCATGATTTAATTCATGATTCATTTAATAATTCATGATTTATGATTCAATTCATGAATCAAGATTTGATTCATGATTCATGATTCGATTCATGATTCAATTCATGATTCAATTCATGATTCAATTCATGATTCATGATTCAATTCTTGATTCATGATTCATTATTCTATTCATGATTCATGATTCATTATTGGATTCATGATTCAGGATTCATGATTCAATTCATGATTCCTGATTCATGATTCATGATTCATGATTCAATTCATGATTCATGATTCAATTCATGAATCAATTCATGATTCAATTCATGATTCAATTCATGATTCATGATTCAATTCATGATTCATGAATCATGATTCAATTCATGATTCATGATTCAATTCATGATTCAATTCATGATTCATGATTCAATTCATGATTCATGAATCATGATTCAATTCATGATTCATTATTTAATTCATGACTCATGATTCAATTCATGATTCATTTCATGATTCATGATTTATGATTCAATTCATGATTCATGATTCATGATTTGATTCATGATTCATGATTCAATTCATGATTCATGATTCAATTCATGATTCATGATTTAATTCATGATTCATGATTTAATTCATGATTCATTTAATGATTCATGATTTATGATTCAATTCATGATTTATGAATAAATTCATGATTCATGATTCATGAATCATGATTCGATTCATGATTCATGATTCATGATTCAATTAATGATTCATGATTCATGATTCAATTCATGATTCAATTCTTTATTCATGATTCAATTCATGATTCATGATTCAATTCATGATTCATGATTCAATTCATGATTCATGATTCATGATTCAATTTATGATTCAATTCTTCATTCGTGATTCAATTCATGATTCATGATTCAATATATGATTCAATTCATGATTCATGATTTGATTCTTGATTCATGATTCAATTCATGATTCATGGTTATTTTTATGAGTCATGATTCAATTCATGATTCATGATTCAATTCATGATTCATGATTTATTTCATGATTCATGATTTAATTCATGATTCATGATTCATTTTTATGATTCATGATACAATTCATGATTCATGATTCAATTCATGATTCATGATTTATTTCATGATTCATGATTCAATTCATGATTCAATTCATGATTCATGATTCAATTCATGATTCATGATTCAATTCATGATTCATGATTCATGATTTATGATTTGATTCATAATTCATGAATCATGATGCGATTATGATTCATGATTCATGAATCTTGATTCGATTCATGATTCATGATTCATGATTCAATTCATGATTCATGATTCATGATTTGATTCATGATTTCTGATTCATGATTCATGATTCATTTCATGATTCATGATTCAATTCATGATTCATGATTCAATTCATGATTCATGATTCATGATTTATGATTTGATTCATGATTCATGATTCATGATTTAATTCATGATTTCTGATTCATGATTCATGATTCATGATTCAATTCGTGAATCATGATTAAATTCATGATTAAATTCATGATTCATGATTCAATTTATGATTCAATTCATGATTCATGATTCAATTCATGATTCATGATTCAATATATGATTCAATTCATGATTCATGATTCAAATCATGATTCATGATTCAATTCATGATTCATGACTAAATTCATGATTCATGATTCAATTCATGATTTAATTCATGATTCATGATTCAATTCATGATTCAATTCATGAATCATGATTCATGATTCAAGTCATGATTCATGATTCAATATATGATTCAATTCATGATTTATGATTCAAATCATGATTCATGATTCAATTCATGATTCATGATACAATTCATTATTCATTATTTATTATTTAATTCATGATTCATGATTCATGATTTAATTCATGATTCCTGATTCCTGATTCATGAATCATGATTCAATTCATGATTCATGATTCAATTCATGACTCAATTCATGATTCATGATTCATGATTCAATTCATGATTTATGATTCATGTTTCAATTCAAGATTCATGATTCAATTCATGACTCATGATTCATGATTCATGATTTAATTCATGATGCAAGTCATGATTCATGAATCATGATTCGATTTATGATTCATGATTCATGAATCATGATTTGATTCATGATTCATTATTCATGATTCAATTCATTAATCATGATTCATGATTCAATTCATGACTCATGATTCATGATTCAATTCATGACTCATGATTGATTCATGATTCATGATTCAATTCATGTCTCATGATTTAATTCATGATTCATTTAATAATTCATGATTTATGATTCAATTCATGATTTATGATTCGATTCATGATTCATGATTTATGAATCATGATTCATGAATCATGATTCGATTCATGATTCATGATTCATAAATCATGGTTCGATTCATGATTCATGAATCATGATTTGATTCATGATTCATGATTCATAAATCATGGTTCGATTCATGATTCATGAATCATGATTTGATTCATGATTCATGAATCATGATTCAATTCATGATTCATGATTCATAAATCATGATTCGATTCATGATTCATGATTCGATTCATGATTCAATTCATGAATCAAGATTTGATTCATGATTCAATTCATGATTCATGATTCAATTCATGATTCAATTCATGATTCAATTCATGATTCATGATTCAATTCATGATTCATGATTCATTATTGGATTCATGATTCATGATTCATGATTCAATTCATGATTCCTGATTCATGATTCATGATTCATGATTCAATTCATGATTCAATTCATGATTCAATTCATGATTCATGATTCAATGATTCATGAATTCATG
>NW_027447850.1:10000-22730 GCF_038048845.1 Mixophyes fleayi | reverse complement strand
TGGGGAGGGGGCTGTAGACACTGTACATGGGGAGGGGGCTGTAGATACTGTACATGGGGAGGGGGCTGTAGATACTGTACATGGGGAGGGGGCTGTAGATACTGTACACGGGGAGGAGGCTGTAGATACTGTACACGGGGAGGGGGCTGTAGATACTGTACACGGGGAGGGGGCTGTAGATACTGTACATGGGGAGGGGGCTGTAGATACTGTACACGGGGAGGAGGCTGTAGATACTGTACATGGGGAGGAGGCTGTAGACACTATACATGGGGAGGGGGCTGTAGATACTGTACATGGGGAGGGGGCTGTAGATACTGTACATGGGGAGGAGGCTGTAGACACTGTACATGGGGAGGGGGCTGTAGACACTGTACATGGGGAGGGGGCTGTAGACACTGTACATGGGGAGGGGGCTGTAGACACTGTACATGGGGAGGGGGCTGTAGACACTGTACATGGGGAGGGGGCTGTAGATACTGTACATGGGGAGGGGGCTGTAGATACTGTACACGGGGAGGAGGCTGTAGATACTGTACACGGGGAGGGGGCTGTAGATACTGTACACGGGGAGGGGGCTGTAGATACTGTACACGGGGAGGGGGCTGTAGATACTGTACACGGGGAGGAGGCTGTAGATACTGTACACGGGGAGGAGGCTGTAGACACTGTACATGGGGAGGGGGCTGTAGACACTGTACATGGGGAGGGGGCTGTAGACACTGTACATGGGGAGGGGGCTGTAGACACTACATGGGGAGGGGGCTGTAGATACTGTACATGGGGAGGGGGCTGTAGATACTGTACATGGGGAGGAGGCTGTAGACACTGTACATGGGGAGGGGGCTGTAGATACTGTACATGGGGAGGGGGCTGTAGACACTGTACATGGGGAGGAGGCTGTAGACACTGTACATGGGGAGGGGGCTGTAGATACTGTACATGGGGAGGGGGCTGTAGACACTGTACATGGGGAGGGGGCTGTAGACACTGTACATGGGGAGGGGGCTGTAGACACTGTACATGGGGAGGGAGCTGTAGACACTGTACATGGGGAGGGAGCTGTAGACACTGTACATGGGGAGGAGGCTGTAGATACTGTACATGGGGAGGAGGCTGTAGACACTGTACATGGGGAGGGGGCTGTAGACACTACATGGGGAGGGGGCTGTAGACACTGTACATGGGGAGGGGGCTGTAGATACTGTACATGGGGAGGGGGCTGTAGATACTGTACACGGGGAGGAGGCTGTAGATACTGTACACGGGGAGGGGGCTGTAGATACTGTACACGGGGAGGGGGCTGTAGATACTGTACACGGGGAGGGGGCTGTAGATACTGTACACGGGGAGGGGGCTGTAGACACTGTACACGGGGAGGGGGCTGTAGACACTGTACACGGGGAGGGGGCTGTAGATACTGTACATGGGGAGGGGGCTGTAGATACTGTACATGGGGAGGGGGCTGTAGATACTGTACATGGGGAGGAGGCTGTAGACACTGTACATGGGGAGGGGGCTGTAGACACTGTACATGGGGAGGGGGCTGTAGACACTGTACATGGGGAGGGGGCTGTAGACACTGTACATGGGGAGGGGGCTGTAGACACTGTACATGGGGAGGGGGCTGTAGATACTGTACACGGGGAGGGGGCTGTAGATACTGTACACGGGGAGGGGGCTGTAGATACTGTACACGGGGAGGGGGCTGTAGATACTGTACACGGGGAGGGGGCTGTAGATACTGTACACGGGGAGGAGGCTGTAGACACTGTACACGGGGAGGGGGCTGTAGACACTGTACACGGGGAGGGGGCTGTAGACACTGTACATGGGGAGGGGGCTGTAGACACTACATGGGGAGGGGGCTGTAGATACTGTACATGGGGAGGGGGCTGTAGATTCTGTACATGGGGAGGAGGCTGTAGACACTGTACATGGGGAGGGGCTGTAGACACTGTACATGGGGAGGGGGCTGTAGACACTGTACATGGGGAGGGGGCTGTAGACACTGTACATGGGGAGGGGGCTGTAGACACTGTACATGGGGAGGAGGCTGTAGATACTGTACATGGGGAGGAGGCTGTAGACACTGTACATGGGGAGGAGGCTGTAGATACTGTACATGGGGAGGGGGCTGTAGACACTACATGGGGAGGGGGCTGTAGATACTGTACATGGGGAGGGGGCTGTAGATACTGTACATGGGGAGGAGGCTGTAGATACTGTACATGGGGAGGAGGCTGTAGACACTGTACATGGGGAGGGGGCTGTAGACACTGTACATGGGGAGGAGGCTGTAGACACTGTACATGGGGAGGGGGCTGTAGACACTGTACATGGGGAGGAGGCTGTAGACACTGTACATGGGGAGGAGGCTGTAGACACTGTACATGGGGAGGAGGCTGTAGACACTGTACATGGGGAGGAGGCTGTAGACACTGTACATGGGGAGGGGGCTGTAGACACTGTACATGGGGAGGGGGCTGTAGACACTGTACATGGGGAGGAGGCTGTAGACACTGTACATGGGGAGGGGGCTGTAGACACTGTACATGGGGAGGAGGCTGTAGACACTGTACATGGGGAGGAGGCTGTAGACACTGTACATGGGGAGGGGGCTGTAGACACTGTACATGGGGAGGAGGCTGTAGACACTGTACATGGGGAGGAGGCTGTAGACACTGTACATGGGGAGGAGGCTGTAGACACTGTACATGGGGAGGAGGCTGTAGACACTGTACATGGGGAGGGGGCTGTAGACACTGTACATGGGGAGGAGGCTGTAGACACTGTACATGGGGAGGGGGCTGTAGACACTACATGGGGAGGGGGCTGTAGACACTGTACATGGGGAGGAGGCTGTAGACACTGTACATGGGGAGGGGGCTGTAGACACTGTACATGGGGAGGAGGCTGTAGACACTGTACATGGGGAGGGGGCTGTAGACACTACATGGGGAGGGGGCTGTAGATACTGTACATGGGGAGGAGGCTGTAGATACTGTACATGGGGAGGAGGCTGTAGATACTGTACATGGGGAGGAGGCTGTAGATACTGTACATGGGGAGGGGGCTGTAGACACTACATGGGGAGGGGGCTGTAGACACTGTACATGGGGAGGGGGCTGTAGACACTGTACATGGGGAGGAGGCTGTAGACACTGTACATGGGGAGGAGGCTGTAGATACTGTACATGGGGAGGAGGCTGTAGATACTGTACATGGGGAGGAGGCTGTAGACACTGTACATGGGGAGGGGGCTGTAGACACTGTACATGGGGAGGAGGCTGTAGACACTGTACATGGGGAGGGGGCTGTAGACACTGTACATGGGGAGGGGGCTGTAGATACTGTACATGGGGAGGAGGCTGTAGACACTGTACATGGGGAGGGGGCTGTAGACACTACATGGGGAGGGGGCTGTAGATACTGTACATGGGGAGGGGGCTGTAGATACTGTACATGGGGAGGGGGCTGTAGATACTGTACATGGGGAGGAGGCTGTAGACACTGTACATGGGGAGGGGGCTGTAGACACTGTACATGGGGAGGAGGCTGTAGACACTGTACATGGGGAGGGGGCTGTAGACACTGTACATGGGGAGGAGGCTGTAGACACTGTACATGGGGAGGAGGCTGTAGACACTGTACATGGGGAGGAGGCTGTAGACACTGTACATGGGGAGGAGGCTGTAGACACTGTACATGGGGAGGAGGCTGTAGACACTGTACATGGGGAGGGGGCTGTAGACACTGTACATGGGGAGGAGGCTGTAGACACTGTACATGGGGAGGGGGCTGTAGACACTGTACATGGGGAGGAGGCTGTAGACACTGTACATGGGGAGGAGGCTGTAGACACTGTACATGGGGAGGGGGCTGTAGACACTGTACATGGGGAGGAGGCTGTAGACACTGTACATGGGGAGGAGGCTGTAGACACTGTACATGGGGAGGAGGCTGTAGACACTGTACATGGGGAGGAGGCTGTAGACACTGTACATGGGGAGGGGGCTGTAGACACTGTACATGGGGAGGAGGCTGTAGACACTGTACATGGGGAGGGGGCTGTAGACACTACATGGGGAGGGGGCTGTAGACACTGTACATGGGGAGGAGGCTGTAGACACTGTACATGGGGAGGGGGCTGTAGACACTGTACATGGGGAGGAGGCTGTAGACACTGTACATGGGGAGGGGGCTGTAGACACTGTACATGGGGAGGAGGCTGTAGACACTGTACATGGGGAGGAGGCTGTAGACACTGTACATGGGGAGGAGGCTGTAGACACTGTACATGGGGAGGAGGCTGTAGACACTGTACATGGGGAGGAGGCTGTAGACACTGTACATGGGGAGGGGGCTGTAGACACTGTACATGGGGAGGAGGCTGTAGACACTGTACATGGGGAGGGGGCTGTAGACACTGTACATGGGGAGGAGGCTGTAGACACTGTACATGGGGAGGGGGCTGTAGACACTGTACATGGGGAGGGGGCTGTAGACACTGTACATGGGGAGGAGGCTGTAGACACTGTACATGGGGAGGAGGCTGTAGACACTGTACATGGGGAGGAGGCTGTAGACACTGTACATGGGGAGGAGGCTGTAGACACTGTACATGGGGAGGGGGCTGTAGACACTGTACATGGGGAGGAGGCTGTAGACACTGTACATGGGGAGGGGGCTGTAGACACTACATGGGGAGGGGGCTGTAGACACTGTACATGGGGAGGAGGCTGTAGACACTGTACATGGGGAGGAGGCTGTAGACACTGTACATGGGGAGGGGGCTGTAGATACTGTACATGGGGAGGAGGCTGTAGACACTACATGGGGAGGGGGCTGTAGACACTACATGGGGAGGGGGCTGTAGACACTGTACATGGGGAGGAGGCTGTAGACACTGTACATGGGGAGGGGGCTGTAGACACTGTACATGGGGAGGAGGCTGTAGACACTGTACATGGGGAGGGGGCTGTAGACACTACATGGGGAGGGGGCTGTAGATACTGTACATGGGGAGGAGGCTGTAGATACTGTACATGGGGAGGAGGCTGTAGATACTGTACATGGGGAGGAGGCTGTAGATACTGTACATGGGGAGGGGGCTGTAGACACTACATGGGGAGGGGGCTGTAGACACTGTACATGGGGAGGGGGCTGTAGACACTGTACATGGGGAGGAGGCTGTAGACACTGTACATGGGGAGGAGGCTGTAGATACTGTACATGGGGAGGAGGCTGTAGATACTGTACATGGGGAGGAGGCTGTAGATACTGTACATGGGGAGGGGGCTGTAGACACTACATGGGGAGGGGGCTGTAGACACTGTACATGGGGAGGGGGCTGTAGACACTGTACATGGGGAGGAGGCTGTAGACACTGTACATGGGGAGGAGGCTGTAGATACTGTACATGGGGAGGAGGCTGTAGATACTGTACATGGGGAGGAGGCTGTAGACACTGTACATGGGGAGGGGGCTGTAGACACTGTACATGGGGAGGAGGCTGTAGACACTGTACATGGGGAGGGGGCTGTAGACACTGTACATGGGGAGGGGGCTGTAGATACTGTACATGGGGAGGGGGCTGTAGACACTGTACATGGGGAGGGGGCTGTAGACACTGTACATGGGGAGGGGGCTGTAGATACTGTTCATGGGGAGGAGGCTGTAGACACTGTACATGGGGAGGGGGCTGTAGACACTACATGGGGAGGGAGCTGTAGACACTGTACATGGGGAGGGGGCTGTAGACACTGTACATGGGGAGGGGGCTGTAGACACTGTACATGGGGAGGAGGCTGTAGACACTGTACATGGGGAGGAGGCTGTAGACACTGTACATGGGGAGGGGGCTGTAGATACTGTACATGGGGAGGGGGCTGTAGACACTACATGGGGAGGGGGCTGTAGATACTGTACATGGGGAGGAGGCTGTAGATACTGTACATGGGGAGGAGGCTGTAGATACTGTACATGGGGAGGAGGCTGTAGATACTGTACATGGGGAGGGGGCTGTAGACACTACATGGGGAGGGGGCTGTAGACACTGTACATGGGGAGGGGGCTGTAGACACTGTACATGGGGAGGAGGCTGTAGACACTGTACATGGGGAGGAGGCTGTAGACACTGTACATGGGGAGGAGGCTGTAGACACTGTACATGGGGAGGGGGCTGTAGACACTACATGGGGAGGGGGCTGTAGATACTGTACATGGGGAGGAGGCTGTAGATACTGTACATGGGGAGGAGGCTGTAGATACTGTACATGGGGAGGAGGCTGTAGATACTGTACATGGGGAGGGGGCTGTAGACACTACATGGGGAGGGGGCTGTAGACACTGTACATGGGGAGGGGGCTGTAGACACTGTACATGGGGAGGAGGCTGTAGACACTGTACATGGGGAGGAGGCTGTAGATACTGTACATGGGGAGGAGGCTGTAGATACTGTACATGGGGAGGAGGCTGTAGACACTGTACATGGGGAGGGGGCTGTAGACACTGTACATGGGGAGGAGGCTGTAGACACTGTACATGGGGAGGGGGCTGTAGACACTGTACATGGGGAGGGGGCTGTAGATACTGTACATGGGGAGGGGGCTGTAGACACTGTACATGGGGAGGGGGCTGTAGACACTGTACATGGGGAGGGGGCTGTAGATACTGTACATGGGGAGGAGGCTGTAGACACTGTACATGGGGAGGGGGCTGTAGACACTACATGGGGAGGGAGCTGTAGACACTGTACATGGGGAGGGGGCTGTAGACACTGTACATGGGGAGGGGGCTGTAGACACTGTACATGGGGAGGAGGCTGTAGACACTGTACATGGGGAGGAGGCTGTAGACACTGTACATGGGGAGGGGGCTGTAGACACTGTACATGGGGAGGGGTCTGTAGATACTGTACATGGGGAGGGGGCTGTAGACACTGTACATGGGGAGGAGGCTGTAGACACTGTACATGGGGAGGGGGCTGTAGACACTGTACATGGGGAGGGGTCTGTAGATACTGTACATGGGGAGGATGCTGTAGACACTGTACATGGGGAGGGGGCTGTACGCACTGTACATGGGGAGGGGGCTTTAGACAGATGCAATGATTGGACCTTGAGGTTGTCTATATTACATTTGTTCTGAGAGTGAGGGGGTTACAGCTGGGGTGATATTATAGACCGGGGGGATTATAGACGGGATGTGTATTGGGGGATATTATAGAACAGGGGGGATTATAGACGGGATGTGTATTGGGGGATATTATAGACCGGGGGATTATAGACGGGGTGTGTATTGGGGGATATTATAGACCGGGAGGATTATCGACGGGGTGTGTATTGGGGGATATTATAGACCGGGGGATTATAGACGGGATGTGTATTGGGGGATATTATAGACCGGGGGATTATAGACGGGATGTGTATTGGGGGATATTATAAACCAGGGGGGATTATAGACAGGGTGTGTATTTGGGGATATTATAGACCGGGGGATTATAGACGGGATGTGTATTGGGCGATATTATAGACCGGGAAGATTATCGACGGGGTGTGTATTGGGGGATATTATAAACCAGGGGGGATTATAGACGGGATGTGTATTGGGGGATATTATAGATCGGGGGATTATAGACGGGATGTGTATTGGGGGATATTATAGACCGGGAGGATTATAGACGGGGTGTGTATTGGGGGATATTATAGACCGGGGGATTATAGACGGGATGTGTATTGGGCGATATTATAGACCGGGAAGATTATCGACGGGGTGTGTATTGGGGGATATTATAAACCAGGGGGGATTATAGACGGGATGCGTATTGGGGGATATTATAGACCGGGGGGATTATAGACGGGGTGTGTATTGGGGGATATTATAGACCGGGGGATTATAGACGGGATGTGTATTGGGCGATAATATAGACCGGGGGGATTATAGACAGGGTGTGTATTTGGGGATATTATAGACCGGGGGATTATAGACGGGATGTGTATTGGGCGATATTATAGACCGGGAAGATTATCGACGGGGTGTGTATTGGGGGATATTATAAACCAGGGGGGATTATAGACGGGATGCGTATTGGGGGATATTATAGATCGGGGGATTATAGACGGGGTGTGTATTGGGGGATATTATAGATCGGGGGATTATAGACGGGGTGTGTATTGGGGGATATTATAGACCGGGAGGATTATAGACGGGGTGTTTATTGGGGGATATTATAGACCGGGGGATTATAGACGGGATGTGTATTGGGCGATATTATAGACCGGGAAGATTATCGACGGGGTGTGTATTGGGGGATATTATAAACCAGGGGGGATTATAGACGGGATGTGTATTGGGGGATATTATAGATCGGGGGATTATAGACGGGATGTGTATTGGGGGATATTATAGACCGGGAGGATTATAGACGGGGTGTGTATTGGGGGATATTATAGACCGGGGGATTATAGACGGGGTGTGTATTGGGGGATATTATAGATCGGGGGATTATAGACGGGATGTGTATTGGGGGATATTATAGACCGGGAGGATTATAGACGGGGTGTTTATTGGGGGATATTATAGACCGGGGGATTATAGACGGGATGTGTATTGGGCGATATTATAGACCGGGAAGATTATCGACGGGGTGTGTATTGGGGGATATTATAAACCAGGGGGGATTATAGACGGGGTGTGTATTGGGGGATATTATAGACCGGGAGGATTATAGACGGGATGTGTATTGGGGGATATTATAGATCGGGGGATTATAGACGGGATGTGTATTGGGGGATATTATAGACCGGGAGGATTATAGACGGGGTGTGTATTGGGGGATATTATAGACCGGGGGATTATAGACGGGGTGTGTATTGGGGGATATTATAGATCGGGGGATTATAGACGGGATGTGTATTGGGGGATATTATAGATCGGGAGGATTATAGACGGGATGTGTATTGGGGGATATTATAGACCGGGAGGATTATAGACGGGGTGTGTATTGGGGGATATTATAGACCGGGGGATTATAGACGGGGTGTGTATTGGGGGATATTATAGATCGGGGGATTATAGACGGGATGTGTATTGGGGGATATTATAGACCGGGAGGATTATAGACGGGATGTGTATTGGGGGATATTATAGATCGGGGGATTATAGACGGGGTGTGTATTGGGGGATATTATAGATCGGGGGATTATAGACGGGGTGTGTATTGGGGGATTATATGGCTCCAGCAAGGCATTATCAGTGGTAAGAGGCCTCGATCACAAACAGACAGGGATAGGGGGTTAGGACAGACGTTTTCTGAAATGTGTTGTTAGATAAGGGAAGAACATGAGACCCGTGATGTAAATGTTTTTGGGATGGAGGGAACTTGTGATAACAGCTGGGGAGTGGGATCTATACTGGACCTATAGAGTCTCTTACTGACTTCATGTTGTCCTGCACAGTTTACCAGCCCCAGGTTCCATCATCCACATCCATATTCTACACCTGCTTCTGGCCTCCCAGTCTCCCCCCTGTTCTCACTCTCCCGCACCTTCCTTCTCACAGACCGCGGCTGGACTGGATCTTTCTGTGCAGATTCCTGAAAATTCAGAGTGTGCTGTTTCCAAGATGGACGTCTCCCAACACACTGATGTTGTTTACACTTCTGATAGTGGCACTAACAGGTGAGCGCTCATGTTATACACAGGTTACATGAACAATGCACAAGGCCATCGCAGGACAGATACTGTAGTGTTATTAGTTATGTATCTGTCGTAGATTTTACTGGCTCTTACTGTGACGTTAGGGTTAGGGGCAGCCACAGGGAGACCATCTGATAGCGAATCAGAATGAATGAGTTGTACAGAACTCACAGCTGGACAGGTGTTCTAGAGGTGGGAGGGGTACGACGTGACGCAGTTCTGTCACCACAAGAGGTTTATTTTCCTGTAGCACATTCTACGCATTTTACCACTGCCCCTTCTAATGACTATAATCCACCAGTGTGGCCCTTGGACCATGTATGGTTGTGCATCACTAATGTAGCGTACAATGAAAGAATGTATATTGAAGTGGGCCAGAAGTTGTGGGGTTATTGCAGGGGATTTGGGAGGTGACAGTAAATGTGTGTGTGCGGCTCTGTCCACTGATTGATGTACAGATTATAGGTCCGGCACACCGGGGTGTAAGGATAAATCCGCTACTCTATATCACAAGTTTTACTCCTCTTCTGCCCTCACAGTGACAAGACCCCAGCGTGTGCCAAGTGTAACTACTTCTGAAAGAAGTAATACTGATCTTTAACAGACCAGTCCCACTTTTTGTCACGTGTTTTCCCAGGAGTCCAGACTTCTCCATAAATGAGCGAACGGTCTCTGGGTGCCTGAGACCCGCTGTAGAATGTAGAAGAAGTGAGGACTTGGCGTATCATGAGAACCTGTCCCCTTAGAAATGAAGCTGTCTCTAGCTTGGGAGGGCATTTTCCTGGCATAGTTGCCTTGGCTGGTTACAAAGACATTGACTATACAAGATTTGGTATAATGTCCAGTGTGGGCTATGGTTTTAGATTAGATGATCCCACAATGTCATCGTGGCCTGTAAACTCCATATTAAGACTAGTGATTCACTGAAACAATTTTATTAATGCAGAGACAACATTGTGTTGTGAGGTGCGACTGCGTGTTACCTAAACATGGTAACGTGGTCCATCCCTGGCCTCACGTGTAGCGGGGGATTAGCAGGTTCGGAGGGTTGTAAGACACTTCAGGAGAAGCAGCATCCAAAGCTTTCAGTATGTTATCATTCTAGTCTTTTGTAACTTGTACCTCAGTCTCGATAAATGAGGATTCTAAATAATTTATGTGTTTAAACAGCAGGGAACCTGTGTATTCTTCTGGTTGTCTCTTTCTCCTCACAGGGCAGCTGATGCTATACCAGGTTGGTATCTTGGTTGTGTGTAATCATTCTTCTCTCATGGTCGTCCGTCTTTCTCCTCACAGGGCAGCTGATGGTATACCAGGTTGGTATCTTGCCCAGTCAGTTCTATGGAGTTCTCTCAGACCGGGATTTGTCAAGCTTCAAAAATTTGATCGTCCTGGCCGTGATTCTGATCCTTGTTATTTCTGTGGTGAGTGTTGTGCTTGGAGCTGCTCATAGTTACAATTACATATGGATTTAGTGGAGGGTCTACTAATATGGTCATTACATTGATTTGTCGGGTATTATTAGTGAATGATAAGATTAGTGTGTGCAAGTTTTGGTAAGGTGGCCATAAGCATTGCAGTGTAATCAGCCAAGATGTATGGTAGATTGGATGCACAGGAATCTATCCGGGTACTTGTGTAACCTCTGTGTTCTCATACTTCCTCTTTACTAAGACTTAATGACAGACTGATTGTTCAACTCACAAGACTATGTAGTCACTTATACACTGATCAGCTACAATATTAAAAACGAATACGTGTGTAGCTCCCCCTTGTGCCGCCAAAACAGCACTGACCCATCCAGACATGGACTCCACAAGACCTCAGAGTGTCCTGTGGTATCAGTCACCGAGACATTAGCAGCAGATTCTTTAAGTTCTGTAAGTTGTGAGGTGGGGTCTCCATGGCTCGGACTTGTTCTTCCAGCACATCCCACAGATGGCCGTTTGGATTGACATCTGGGGAATTTAGAGGCTGAGTCAAAACCTTGAACTCTTTGTCATGTTTTTCAAACCCATCCTAAACAATATTTGGCATGGAGCATTATCCGGCTATATGAGGCCACTGCCATCAGGTAATACCGCTGCCATGATGGGGTGTACTTGGTCTGCACCAATGTTTAGGTAGGTGCTACGTGTCAATGTAACATCCACATGAATGTCAGGACCCAGGGTTTCCCAGGAGAACATTGCCCAGAGCATCGTACTGACTCCGCTCTCCAGTCATTCTGCAAACAAACTGCCTTCTGTTACAGTCAAATATTTAAAATTTTGACTCATCAGTCCAGAGCACCTGCTGCCATTTTTCTGCACCCCAGATCCTATGTTTTTGTGTATAGTTGAGTCGCTTGGCTTTGTTTCCACATAAAAGGTTGGCATTTTGGCTGCAATTCTTCCCTGAAGACCACTTCTGGACAGACTTCTCCGAACAGTATATGGGATTACCTGGGTCCCACTAGTATTTTACAGATCTCAGCCGAAGGGCTGGAGAGTGGTACAATAATGAGTGTCTGCATCTCAGCAAATGGAGTAGAGGATTTGGTCAGGATTAATGGTGTCCTCAATGCTGAGAAATACAGACAGGTACTTATCTATCATGTGATACCATCAGAGAGGCCTCTGATTGGGCCTGAATTTATTCTGCAGCAGGACAAGGACCCCAAACATACAGCCAATGTCATTAAGAACTATCTTCATCACCGTAAAGTAGAACAAGGAGTCCTGGAAGTGATGATATGGCCTCCACAGAGCCCTGATCTCAACATCATGGAGTCTGTCTGTGATTACATGAAGAGACTGAAGGATTTGAGGAAGTTACATCCACAGAAGGTCTGTGGTTAGTTCTCCAAGATGTTTGGAACAACCTGCTGAGTTTCTTGAAAAACTGTGTGCAAGTGTACCTAGAAGGATTGATGTATTGCTGCTATTTTGAAGGCAAAGGGTGGTCACACCAAATGTTGATTTGATTAAGATTTCTCTTCTGTTCATTCACTTTGCATCGTGTTAATTGACAAAAAATAAACTATCAAC
>NW_027447850.1:0-5000 GCF_038048845.1 Mixophyes fleayi | reverse complement strand
TGTACTGTCAGGTCAGTGTATTACACCTATCAGTGTACTGTCAGGTCAGTGTATTACACCTATCAGTGTACTGTCAGGTCAGTGTATTACTCCTATCAGTGTACTGTCAGGTCAGTGTATTACACCTATCGGTGTACTGTCAGGTCAGTGTATTACTCCTATCGGTGTACTGTCAGGTCAGTGTATTACACCTATCGGTGTACTGTCAGGTCAGTGTATTACTCCTATCGGTGTACTGTCAGGTCAGTGTATTACACCTATCAGTGTACTGTCAGGTCAGTGTATTACTCCTATCGGTGTACTGTCAGGTCAGTGTATTACACCTATCAGTGTACTGTCAGGTCAGTGTATTACTCCTATCAGTGTACTGTCAGGTCAGTGTATTACACCTATCGGTGTACTGTCAGGTCAGTGTATTACACCTATCAGTGTACTGTCAGGTCAGTGTATTACTCCTATCAGTGTACTGTCAGGTCAGTGTATTACACCTATCGGTGTACTGTCAGGTCAGTGTATTACACCTATCAGTGTACTGTCAGGTCAGTGTATTACTCCTATCAGTGTACTGTCAGGTCAGTGTATTACTCCTATCAGTGTACTGTCAGGTCAGTGTATTACACCTATCAGTGTACTGTCAGGTCAGTGTATTACTCCTATCAGTGTACTGTCAGGTCAGTGTATTACACCTATCAGTGTACTGTCAGGTCAGTGTATTACACCTATCAGTGTACTGTCAGGTCAGTGTATTACACCTATCAGTGTACTGTCAGGTCAGTGTATTACACCTATCAGTGTACTGTCAGGTCAGTGTATTACTCCTATCGGTGTACTGTCAGGTCAGTGTATTACACCTATCAGTGTACTGTCAGGTCAGTGTACTGTCAGGTCAGTGTATTACACCTATCAGTGTACTGTCAGGTCAGTGTACTGTCAGGTCAGTGTATTACACCTATCAGTGTACTGTCAGGTCAGTGTATTACACCTATCAGTGTACTGTCAGGTCAGTGTATTACTCCTATCGGTGTACTGTCAGGTCAGTGTATTACACCTATCAGTGTACTGTCAGGTCAGTGTATTACACCTATCAGTGTACTGTCAGGTCAGTGTATTACTCCTATCAGTGTACTGTCAGGTCAGTGTATTACACCTATCGGTGTACTGTCAGGTCAGTGTATTACACCTATCAGTGTACTATCAGGTCAGTGTATTACACCTATCAGTGTACTGTCAGGTCAGTGTATTACTCCTATCGGTGTACTGTCAGGTCAGTGTATTACTCCTATCAGTGTACTGTCAGGTCAGTGTATTACACCTATCAGTGTACTGTCAGGTCAGTGTATTACTCCTATCAGTGTACTGTCAGGTCAGTGTATTACACCTACTAGTGTACTGTCAGGTCAGTGTATTACACCTATCAGTGTACTGTCAGGTCAGTGTATTACTCCTATCAGTGTACTGTCAGGTCAGTGTATTACTCCTATCAGTGTACTGTCAGGTCAGTGTATTACACCTATCAGTGTACTGTCAGGTCAGTGTATTACTCCTATCAGTGTACTGTCAGGTCAGTGTATTACTCCTATCAGTGTACTGTCAGGTCAGTGTATTACACCTATCAGTGTACTGTCAGGTCAGTGTATTACACCTATCAGTGTACTGTCAGGTCAGTGTATTACACCTATCGGTGTACTGTCAGGTCAGTGTATTACACCTATCGGTGTACTGTCAGGTCAGTGTATTACACCTATCGGTGTACTGTCAGGTCAGTGTATTACTCCTATCGGTGTACTGTCAGGTCAGTGTATTACACCTATCGGTGTACTGTCAGGTCAGTGTATTACTCCTATCGGTGTACTGTCAGGTCAGTGTATTACACCTATCAGTGTACTGTCAGGTCAGTGTATTACTCCTATCGGTGTACTGTCAGGTCAGTGTATTACACCTATCAGTGTACTGTCAGGTCAGTGTACTGTCAGGTCAGTGTATTACACCTATCAGTGTACTGTCAGGTCAGTGTACTGTCAGGTCAGTGTATTACACCTATCAGTGTACTGTCAGGTCAGTGTATTACACCTATCAGTGTACTGTCAGGTCAGTGTATTACTCCTATCGGTGTACTGTCAGGTCAGTGTATTACACCTATCAGTGTACTGTCAGGTCAGTGTATTACACCTATCAGTGTACTGTCAGGTCAGTGTATTACTCCTATCAGTGTACTGTCAGGTCAGTGTATTACACCTATCGGTGTACTGTCAGGTCAGTGTATTACACCTATCAGTGTACTATCAGGTCAGTGTATTACACCTATCAGTGTACTGTCAGGTCAGTGTATTACTCCTATCGGTGTACTGTCAGGTCAGTGTATTACTCCTATCAGTGTACTGTCAGGTCAGTGTATTACACCTATCAGTGTACTGTCAGGTCAGTGTATTACTCCTATCAGTGTACTGTCAGGTCAGTGTATTACTCCTATCAGTGTACTGTCAGGTCAGTGTATTACTCCTATCAGTGTACTGTCAGGTCAGTGTATTACACCTATCAGTGTACTGTCAGGTCAGTGTATTACTCCTATCAGTGTACTGTCAGGTCAGTGTATTACACCTATCAGTGTACTGTCAGGTCAGTGTATTACACCTATCAGTGTACTGTCAGGTCAGTGTATTACACCTATCGGTGTACTGTCAGGTCAGTGTATTACACCTATCGGTGTACTGTCAGGTCAGTGTATTACACCTATCAGTGTACTGTCAGGTCAGTGTACTGTCAGGTCAGTGTATTACACCTATCAGTGTACTGTCAGGTCAGTGTATTACACCTATCAGTGTACTGTCAGGTCAGTGTATTACTCCTATCGGTGTACTGTCAGGTCAGTGTATTACACCTATCAGTGTACTGTCAGGTCAGTGTATTACACCTATCAGTGTACTGTCAGGTCAGTGTACTGTCAGGTCAGTGTATTACACCTATCAGTGTACTGTCAGGTCAGTGTATTACACCTATCAGTGTACTGTCAGGTCAGTGTATTACTCCTATCGGTGTACTGTCAGGTCAGTGTATTACACCTATCAGTGTACTGTCAGGTCAGTGTATTACACCTATCAGTGTACTGTCAGGTCAGTGTACTGTCAGGTCAGTGTATTACACCTATCAGTGTACTGTCAGGTCAGTGTACTGTCAGGTCAGTGTATTACACCTATCAGTGTACTGTCAGGTCAGTGTATTACACCTAATCAGTGTACTGTCAGGTCAGTGTATTACTCCTATCGGTGTACTGTCAGGTCAGTGTATTACACCTATCAGTGTACTGTCAGGTCAGTGTATTACACCTATCAGTGTACTGTCAGGTCAGTGTATTACTCCTATCAGTGTACTGTCAGGTCAGTGTATTACACCTATCGGTGTACTGTCAGGTCAGTGTATTACACCTATCAGTGTACTATCAGGTCAGTGTATTACACCTATCAGTGTACTGTCAGGTCAGTGTATTACTCCTATCGGTGTACTGTCAGGTCAGTGTATTACTCCTATCAGTGTACTGTCAGGTCAGTGTATTACACCTATCAGTGTACTGTCAGGTCAGTGTATTACTCCTCTCAGTGTACTGTCAGGTCAGTGTATTACTCCTATCAGTGTACTGTCAGGTCAGTGTATTACTCCTATCAGTGTACTGTCAGGTCAGTGTATTACACCTATCAGTGTACTGTCAGGTCAGTGTATTACTCCTATCAGTGTACTGTCAGGTCAGTGTATTACTCCTATCAGTGTACTGTCAGGTCAGTGTATTACACCTATCAGTGTACTGTCAGGTCAGTGTATTACACCTATCAGTGTACTGTCAGGTCAGTGTATTACACCTATCGGTGTACTGTCAGGTCAGTGTATTACACCTATCGGTGTACTGTCAGGTCAGTGTATTACACCTATCGGTGTACTGTCAGGTCAGTGTATTACTCCTATCGGTGTACTGTCAGGTCAGTGTATTACACCTATCAGTGTACTGTCAGGTCAGTGTACTGTCAGGTCAGTGTATTACACCTATCAGTGTACTGTCAGGTCAGTGTATTACACCTATCAGTGTACTGTCAGGTCAGTGTATTACTCCTATCGGTGTACTGTCAGGTCAGTGTATTACACCTATCAGTGTACTGTCAGGTCAGTGTATTACACCTATCAGTGTACTGTCAGGTCAGTGTACTGTCAGGTCAGTGTATTACACCTATCAGTGTACTGTCAGGTCAGTGTATTACACCTATCAGTGTACTGTCAGGTCAGTGTATTACTCCTATCGGTGTACTGTCAGGTCAGTGTATTACACCTATCAGTGTACTGTCAGGTCAGTGTATTACACCTATCAGTGTACTGTCAGGTCAGTGTATTACTCCTATCAGTGTACTGTCAGGTCAGTGTATTACACCTATCGGTGTACTGTCAGGTCAGTGTATTACACCTATCAGTGTACTATCAGGTCAGTGTATTACACCTATCAGTGTACTGTCAGGTCAGTGTATTACTCCTATCGGTGTACTGTCAGGTCAGTGTATTACTCCTATCAGTGTACTGTCAGGTCAGTGTATTACACCTATCAGTGTACTGTCAGGTCAGTGTATTACTCCTATCAGTGTACTGTCAGGTCAGTGTATTACTCCTATCAGTGTACTGTCAGGTCAGTGTATTACTCCTATCAGTGTACTGTCAGGTCAGTGTATTACACCTATCAGTGTACTGTCAGGTCAGTGTATTACTCCTATCAGTGTACTGTCAGGTCAGTGTATTACTCTATCAGTGTACTGTCAGGTCAGTGTATTACACCTATCAGTGTACTGTCAGGTCAGTGTATTACACCTATCAGGTGTACTGTCAGGTCAGTGTATTACACCTATCGGTGTACTGTCAGGTCAGTGTATTACACCTATCGGTGTACTGTCAGGTCAGTGTATTACTCCTATCGGTGTACTGTCAGGTCAGTGTATTACACTATCGGTGTACTGTCAGGTCAGTGTATT
>NW_027447849.1:10000-22734 GCF_038048845.1 Mixophyes fleayi | reverse complement strand
CCCTATTCTCACAGGGCACACATGCACACGTCTGCAATAAGTATTAATCTACAGTATTTCTGATACATGATGTCAAGAAGGTACAATTAGACAAGGGTATCTATTCCTCTTTTTATTGTCTTTCAGTTTCTGAAATACCTTGAATTCTCTGAAGTTTTGCCAGGAAATAAAACCCAGCAGTTGGAGATTTAAGTGTAATCTGATACTAATAATGAGATGACAGGTACCAGCAATTATTCTGGGGAGCTGTTTTTCAGACTTGCTTAAAGAATTCTCAAGTTATGTTCCCAGTAGAATTTATTATAAAAGAAAGCTCTTTCCCACTTACAAAATCAATACATCAGATTTGGTTATTTAAAGACAATTTGAAAGATGTATTCGCCATTACTTGAGCTGATACACGAATGTCTAAAATAAAATCCATGGCTGTCAGTCCTGCAATTTAACCCCTTGAAGAACGGAGGCCGACACCGTTATGAACGGGCCCATTTAACAGGGAATTACTAACCAAGCAAACTGTATTTTTTTTTTTTAAGGGGTTTCTGCTGGTAACATATGGAAGTAGATAGAAACATAGAAACATTTAATATGTTTGCAGAGAAGAAGCTATATGTCCATCTATACTGCCATTTTTGTATATGTTTGTCCTTTTTCTTTTGTTAATATTTCTTTTAAGTCTAGACAATAAATAAATATGCTTGTCGCATGCATTCTTCAGTTCTTCCACTCTATGAGACCCCACAAAAACTTCTGGGAGACCATGGATCTATCACCCTCTCTGTAACACAATATTCCATGTGTTACCTTTCAGTCTTCCTCCCTCCAGTTTCAACATGTGTCCCCTTGTTCTAGAATTCCTTCTGTTATATAAACACTACCCACGGACCCTGGGACTAGAGGACATTCTGGCCCCCTCTCCCCTCAGTCATCCATCACTTTGCTGTATCTGTGCCATGGCGGAGGTTGGCTGTCGTCAGCTGCGCTATTCCAGACCCGAGCTGGACAACTGTGGGGTGTCATGCTTTGACCGATGTTTGCTTGGGCCCACTGGGCCCCCCAGAAGCCCCGGCCCTAAGCCATCGGCTCCTGCTACCCCTTCTGCTACCTTCCCGTAAACTAATTTTGATTTATTTCAATGTTCCCATCATATCACCTTGTCCCATCTCTCCTTTAAGCTGTACATCTTCAGCTCTTTTTGTTAAGCAGGCTATGCACCATTTTAGCACACCTGAATTATTTCTATTTAATGAATGTTTTTTTTTAGATAAGTTCTCCAGAATTGTACACAGTACTCGTAGTGAGGTCTTACTAGTAACCTATAAAGTAGCATTGTAACCTCCCTCTTCCTGCTAGTTAATACCTCTACCTATACAGCCAAGTATTCTACAGGCTTATCCAGCTGCTTCTCTACACTGGTTGCTTACCTTTATATCATCTTAAACTGTAAGTCTATTTTATCTATTGTGGTTGATATTACATCGCCATTCGTTCGATATTCTGCTTTTAGATTTTTGCGTCACAGATGCATTATTTTACATTTTGGTGTAGTACATTTAAGATTCTACAATTTTAGTACATTCCAAGATTTTCTTCAATTCATGTACATTTGTACTGAGGTTTCAACTGTGTTACAAATCTTAGAATCATTTACAAATAGACTCGCCCTTCCTTGTAGGACACAAGTAATACTAATAATGACTACATTAGACACACCTGGACCCAGGACTGCACTTTTTGGCGTATTGTTGAGTATCCGCAACTCAACAACGCTCAAGTTACAAAACTAGTGCATTGTGCACATATTCAGCAGTAAATAGACATCAGTTCTTAAGTGCTTCCATGAATTTCCCAACTAACGACGTGAAGCTCACAGGTGTATGTTATTCTTTCCTACTACCTTTTTTGTGTAGCGAAACTATATTTGCCATTCTCCAATCACCTGCTTTTTTTTCTCGCATGCCCAATATGAAAGCTGGCTGGCTGGCAAATATTAGCCGGGGGTGGGCAGATTCGGCTCAGCAGCCTATTGGGAACCTTTTAAAGGAAAAAAAAAATGCCGGTAGCCCAGTGACCAAGCCCAAGGTAGCCCACTATGAGACAGCGCCTGTTACCACCAGAGATTAGCTATTTATCACTGGCAGTAAATTTGCATTGGAAAGCCTTTTTTTTTTTTTTTTTTTTTTTTAAGTATTTATTGTTTTAAAGTGTATTTATTTGTATTTTTTATTATTAGTGGAACCAAAAGCCCAAATCTGGAGTTTAATTTCCACTGAACATGCGCAAGCTGGCTCGCCGACTCATGCATGTGTGTATTCATAAAGACTGTACCAGTGAAGAAGTAATTTGACCCTTAGCTCCCCAGCCAAGAATCACCAAGTTAGCTGTGTATCGCTGAGGTGTCCCAGCAATATTCTCTTGATAAATTGCGTTGGTAAAAAAAAATCATCCTTATCGCCACACTTTGATAAATTGGGGCCTAAATCTCAATTTGTAAGGACTAAATCTGAGATTGCTTTATTCCTGGTGTGCTAGTTTCCTAACTAATTGCTTGAGAGACACCCTACGCAAGCAATTCAGAATGTTACCACTCCTGGCTGATTTGGCAATTGTCAGATTCCATTCCATGTCTGGCATAACCAAAAATAACCAGGAATTACTATAACATGACTTCCACGAAGAAGTTGTTTTTGTTTCTATACTTGTGATATTCACCTTAAAGGGGGTTTCTACAGAGCTGTAGAATATACAGAGGCAACCAAAATATACAAGTGTGCCTGATCATGATAATGATTGGCCGAAAAAGCACATAGGGAAGCCAGAAATCTTAAGCAATGTATAAGTTGTAAAAGTTGTAGGAGGGTATGTAAAAGCTAATACATGAAAACGATCCGAAGGTAAACACTGGCTTTGATTTAAAATATCAATAAAAAGTAATAGTAGGCCACATCCGTCTTTCAATACACCATTTATATACAGTTCTGCTATTAAGTAATCCAGCATAATGGTTCTGTCTGGGAAGTACAAATAAACGATCAGATAATAAATATTTGTCATGTTTACATTGTTGCAACATTTGACTTTTGACTTCTTCGGTTGTTCTTGTGCAGCGATACTGTCATTGTTTGCTGGTTATCTTTTCAAAAATGATGAACAGTGACCATGAATGAGCAATACCGCAAACAGATGTGCGGAGTGTAAATACTTGGTTCAGTTTTACAGTCAGACCTTTAATCTCATAAGACATTTGTGAATCTTAATGCAAAACATACCTCCTCCTCTTACCATCTAACAGCTGACACTGTTTGCATTGAACGTTTAAATCTGACTATTGGATTTAGGCTCCGTTCCTGGGTTATATGCACTGACATTCAAACACAATTTTAGGCCTAGATTGCATATTTTGTTTAATGGTACTTATGGCTAATCCGCTTGCAGTCTTTGTCTTCTTTAGAGAGAGCCATTATTTCTTGGAAAGAGCACTTTCAATAACATGTCCACAAATTTTATAGTATTGAGCAGATTTATTAGAATGAAATTTAGGCCAGTTCAGCTCTTGGCATATGGACAACAGCTCTCACAGAAACATCTGCTTAAATTTGTACATTTTGGCAAGTAAGTAGGTTATATCCAGAATGAAAAAGTTTAGGTCACTACAGGAGATGTGGAACGGAGATAATGGAAGCCATTCCTAATATGAACTCAAGCTCCTTTCCAAACCGATAACTTTGTCGCAAAAGATAACAAAATGTGCAAGATTACCTTGACAGCTCTATAACATAATTTACATTTTATTGGGTTGAGTGTAGGTCGGAGAGCTAAAGGTTTTCCAGTACTGTCAAGCAAGAGCATCAATGTAATCTCCAGTGTTGAATTACTCGATAGAATCTCATTTTCAATTTCATTGTTACTCTTCCAAAACGAGTTAAACTAAATCTTCACTTGGACTTTACCAAGTGTAACATCCTCTTAATGCTCTGACATCACCTCCACAGGTTATAATGAAAAATGTTATACATGGGAGATATTATCCGTTCCATCTGAGCCTACGGATCATACTCGTTCTGTAACAGACAAGTTTTGCCTAAGACAAGAAACACTTTGCACTTACTTTTGGACATTGGTTTGTACTTAAGATAAAACCCTTCCCCCTTATTTGTGTAACATGACTCATTTTGAAAGTGTTCGATGATGGAAGGCCTAATGAGCTCCTCTACTCTTCCATTTTTGACAGCGATCTCTCTGCTAGATTTGCACGGGGGGATTTAAAGCCGAGGAAGGCAGCATGGGAGTGATTACCTATATGACTGTGGTTCTTATGTTCCAACTATTACCGCCATCACAATCCCATCTCAGAAACAACCAGGAATGTGAAGATCCCCTTTATCAGTCACTAAATGCTTAACAAACCTAGGTGTAATGATCATCTTACACAAGCCTGTTTAAAAATAGTGAGAAAAGTCTGTCAGTTCTATGCAGCAAAATGTATCTCATTTAAGTCTCTTGCAAAACCCTAATTGGAGTTGTCAACATTAATTCACCTTCATACAAACATCCTTAACTGGCCCAGTTGTGATCTGTAGAAGTGACAGCAAACTCAAACACTCTCTTGTGTGACATGACTCACTGGGGATGTGTTCTATGATGGAATGCATAACATTCAGGAAGATACTGTATACTATGGCACATCTTGGTTCTGCCTGTGCTGTGCTTACGTGGATTAAACTAAGCTTTATTGAGATGCCAGTTAAAAATACGTTAAAATAATATTATAACAATTAAGGATTTAGTGTAGTAATAGGAGAAATGCTAGTCTTGGGCACTCAAGCTGTGCTGCCTGAAATTAAACAGTTAAGAGATTAATCTGATGCAAACTCCATCATGAAAGACTTTTATGAGAATATGTTGCTCAGTTGTTTTTCCACATAACAATTTAGAAATAGTTCATCTTAGAGAAACCATTGGCTCTAAGGATAATTAATAACAAAATCGATTCCTTTCAGTTGTTTGGGCTGCATCCACCAGCGGTACTTATACTTGTCTACTCTCCTGGAACGTCCAGGGAACTCCCGAATTACAGGGAGCTCTCCCAGACTCCCAGGAGACCATGCCGGATCTCAGCTCTCCTTCTTTTAAAGAGGGCAGGACCTTAATGATGCCATCCGCGGCATTAGACCTCTCTTGTAAAGATCCTGATGACACGACCCATAAATGAGCAGCGGATATGGGTCAGATGACGCAAATCACATCTTCACGCCCCCGCACTTTTAGTAGGCAAATAAGACGTAACTCAAGCACATAACATTGTAAAGCAGCGTGAAACAGTTCTCTTATCTCTAATCCTGCCAAAATATATACATTTTGGGTTATTAACTAACAAAGTACAAACATTAAGTAGCATGTAACGACCAATCATAAATTACTATACATTACACAATCAAAGCGCATGTTCTGTTAGTACTATAGGTTAGTGCACTTTTGCACATTTTTACTAAATACTCTATAAAAATATTTCCAGTCAGCTATCTTCATTGCACTTTAATTAGATGACATGACAGCAGATGAGAACAGGGGACATTAGCAAAATCGAGATCACATATAATTATAACTTACAGCGAGCGATAATATTGCTAAGAAACACACAGCGCCTACTTGGAAAAGCATTGACAACCAGTACATTGGGCAGACAGACAGTGATGTGAAGCAGAGCTGTCAAACTCTGAAGTGTGAACGATATCAACACTTATTACTGTTTTGTTACACAATTAGCGAGACTTGTAATAAAACAGGTGGGAAACCACAAGGGTATTCAGTGACTTTACCATAACAAACAGCATTTTGAGTGCACTTTTGTTTGTTATTTATTTTTATATGCAGTTCCTTAGTTTTGGTTGTCAACCGGTTTTATTTTCTTTCTAAGGCAGAGCAGGCCATTTGTGTTATAACTAAGCGGTTGTGGGTCAAATTCTTTTGATAGAAATGATGTCATACAATAAAGTCTATAGAGGTGGGGGACAGAAAAAAAGACTCCAGAGAGCCGCCTACAAGCTACTAGTTTGACACAGCCCAGAATAAATATTTTTTCCTACGTAGTGCTACTTTTTCTGTGTCTTCCCATAACCTGACCCCCATATCTCCGCTGCACTTTGTCAGGCAACCCTCCACCACATCCCAATAGTATAGAATAGTGACAAATGCAAATTATTCCTCCCTGATTCCTAGTATGTAAATAATACATTATTCATGTATACAATGTAAAGCACTGACAAACATGGTGTAAAGTAAGCAGAGTAACGCCGCCTCCCACTTGCCGTCCTAAAATGAGGCCTTAGCAGCTTTTTCATAAATCCAAGCCTGGTTGGACAGTGCTGGTCTAAAATTATGAAACGATGCACGTTATGGTTGTATACAAAAAGAATAAAAATCTTCAATTTACATTTTTTCAAAGAACTTAAGTTTTTTCTTTTAATTATCCGTGTATCAGTTTCAGATTTAGAGATGCAGAGAGAATTGTTAGCAAACTATTATATGGCCTCAGATAGAATGTTCTAGAAAATGGCCGTGACATCATGCTGCGTTCTCATTGGTTAACTTGTTTCACAGAAGAGTAAACCAGTCTTTCCAGGAATAATGGAATGCATCGGTAGGAAAACATTGCAATAGCAACAGCACGATGTAACATGAGAATATTATATACTGGCCAGTGCGGCCAATAATTCTTGGAACTGCTGCAAATGTAAACTGATTTAACTGTTTTTGACAATGTAAATGCAATAAATTGGCTGACATTGCACAGTGGACTGAATTCTAAAACCATTGGGCTAAATATGTGCTGTAAACAAGGGAAATTTACTTGTATTTGCAGACAAGGTCACTTATGGAGGGAATCCCAGCGTTCTCCGTTGTGTGTGTCTGCGACCTCCTGTGCTACTAAAACGGCATCTACAGTATTGAAAACAAATTGTCTGCAGCTGTAAGCATGCACAGGTCCAGTCTTTACAATGGGTACTTTCAAGAGGGCACTAGGTGTAATATCTATAATAATATAAACAAAACTGAGATTGCTTTGTGCATGGATGATGCACTAACTTGCAAAAACACTTAAATGGATCACTTCAGTTTCTCCTCTTTTATCCGCGACGTGTAGAATATTAGACCCGGCCTTTGACACGGCATGCTGGGATATTGCTGGTGAAATAGCGTCATACTGCAATGTTAAACAGACCTGGGATGTATAATCGGCACTTTAGAGAGGGCACTAGGTGCAATAACTGTGTGCTTCCTCTGTACATGGAATTGCACAAACTTACCCAAAAAATGTGCACATCAACTTTTTCCCTTTACTAAAATGAGATGTGAAATATTAGACTATGACTTTGGCTGACAGGGCATGCTGGAACTTGTACTTCCACAACAGCCTACTGATTACCTATGTCAGCTATAAAGCATAATTAAATTGTTGGTGCTATGTAAACATACTGGGCCTGATTCATGTGTGGACTTAAGTCTGTTTGTGTGCCATATCTTGAATGTAATCGGTCTGCACTTGCTAAGAAACGGGCTCACGCCAATAAACGCAATTGCATGCAATTCATGTCCGAATGCAAATGACGCCTACGACTGCCTATGACTTGATGGGTGTTACCTGGTTGGGAAGCGATGGACAGATGCAGGCAATGTACCATGTGGACATGCCGACGCAGATGCGGCCGATTCAAGTCCTGGGTTCCTCTTAAGTAAGCTTGTTTCAGCCGTATCATTTTCACAGACTGCAGGAGAGGTGTAAGTGCCAACTGATAGTGATAACTGGCATGGCACGGCCCTTGTTTGGAAAAGTACACGTATGTGTGCCAATAGCTAGCACGGAACATGTATATGCAAGTTAGACCAGAAACATGCATTGTATGTACAGTACACATTAAGAACATCTTGATTTATGTGTTTAATGTAAAAAAATATATATACTGTATATTTCTTTTAAAACCAAACATATTTTTATTAATGATTATTCTGTTTACAGTTGTTTGTTTATTTTATAATATACATTTTTTTCGTATGCATTCTCACCTTTTATCGCACACATGCATGTGTGTATACTGCACTCTGTTCTATTAACATATGCCAAGTACCGTTTAGAAGGAGCGTACTGACACCCAAAATAAAATCAAGATGCCTCTTGAGATCCACTTGACTTTGAATACGGTCGGAACCACACTCAAGGGCCCAGGTTGCCCACCTACAGGATAGCTGTTGTTTCAGTAAATAAATGTTTTGACAAGTAATAATAGACCAACAGTATAGTCTTAGGTCAGATATTTTGCTAGTAACAAATGTCATACTCTCATTGTGTATATAAGCAGTTCAGATGCTGACCCAGGTCTGCCAATCACCTGGCTGTTTTTTGTGGCTTGACTTTTTGGGTCCTGCCTAAATGAAACAGGACTGATTGGCAGCTCTGCATCCCCCCGAGATCCTGAGTAGCCACTGACTTCTCTATGGCAGGTTTCTGTGACTGATAAGTGATCTGCAATTGTGGCCTTGACAGTTAAAATAACAACTGCTCCCAAGACTTGAGGACTAGTCTGCCTTTGAAAGTAGTTACTTCATAAGACGCACAAGTCTTTCTCCAGCCAACGCGATGACTGTTTTTTTTTACATTCCACTTGGAACATCTTAAACTGTGATTAACCAAAAGTTACAAAATGTGCATTTTATTAAATGAGTTGCTAATACGTGTCTCTAATGGTAATTTGTGGATTTATGGCATTTAATCTAGTTGACAGGAAATGTAGATCATAAACAATTGACTGCTGCTTCCTAACATATAGCTAATGGTCTCTTTTTTTTTTATTAAAAATTTTAAAGCTAGAAATTTTGACTTAATTTCCTCTCGCACTTCCTTCCTTTCAAGTTTCTGGTTACACTTTTTTTTCTTTCCCTGTGACAAAGACTTAATTTACTCCATATACTTCCACAATGTGGACGTAGGGCAGACTTCGCTTTGACCTTAGAAGTGTAAAGTATCCTTTTATTTTTTGGAATATCCATAGGAACATTGTAGAAGTTGTTAGGGAGAATATAATATCTTTGAGGGTCCAAAGATAAAGACACAAGTTAAAAGTTAGTCAAACTAAGTAACGATGAAGCAGAAGAACACAGATTTTGGAATCATTGAAAATAAGGTGCCTGACAAAATGAAATACCTAAAAACAAAGAGCTAAAGGTATTATCGTTTATTTAGAGATCCTAAATTTGCTATTTAAAGATGATCCCAAGCTAAAAAAAAACTGTCCACAGGAGACCCCTTTCCACATTAAGAAATAGGAATTCTGCTCGATGTATCAGACGCTTCATACTCAGTGATAGCACTAGCTCCTAGTGAGTTAATAGTCTGCACTTTCAGGAATAGTGTGCAAGTGGTGGATACACAATAAAATGCTAAGTGTTTTAATATGTATTTTGAAATATACATGGACAAGACTGTATATGCCTCATAGCTGTTAATATCACAGCAGTGCTGTTGTATTTGTTTGATTGTTTTATTATTAACATTTTGTTTTTGTTGTTTAGCATAAAAAAAAGCAAACGTTTGTGTGTGAGGTTCTTTGTTAGATCCCATCAATGCATTTATGACATGGAATGTTTTGCTTGCTAGCTTCTCCCGTTGACATAATGTTTCACTTTACTGCTTCCTGCTGTGACAAGTTTAAGGCTCTTATTGAGACAGGGATTTTTTTTTTTTAAGCACATCTACTATGCTCTGTTAGAGAAAAGGGAGACTCTGTAAGTACTTTTTGGAATTGCAGCTTTGGTAATCTGCTTGAGCGAGGATTGATGCTGACTGCCAGTTCCCAGTATGAGACAGCCAAGCACATGACTATGATGGATGACTTCACGTTGGAAATTGTCAACTGGGAATGGCAGACTAAAAAGGAATGGCTTATACATCCGCTGAGCTTTCATTGAGGTTCCCCAATGGGGACTGCAGTTATAAAAATACTGGCGAGTGAAAAGATGGGAGCAAACAAATATGTTACTTACAATAATGTTTTTTTTTATTTGAAATGTTGGGCATGGATTATATGGTGGCCTTGATAAATGCAATATTCTGGTATGGCTACAAACAGGAACGTATCACACATCTATTTATTGTTATTAACAATTAGTAAAACATTTTTTTCATGGGTTAGACTTATGTTTAGTACAGCTCAGTAGTCTGCTAGTCCCTGGAAGGGCCGGTGTCTATGGCGAGATCTGTCACAGCCTTGTAATTCTTTATGCAAAGTGAATAAACTACTCTAACCCAACATTCCAAGTGGACACTAAATGAAAAGAGCCATTTTTGCTTGCGGCAGATGAATACAGAGGCCCATGCACACACTTTAGCAGTTATTATAAGACACAACTTTATACACGGTTGTAAAATCAGTGACACACTAGAATTCAGAATGATATATAAGGTAGAGTGTAATGTCACTAAGAAACACATCGCCCACTCCCACCCAACTTCTGAATACTAGATTTAGTGAATGGAATCTGCGCTATACTAGATGCTTTGGCAAAGTGTTGGGTGTTACTGAGCAACCCATAAACAATTCAAGTTAAAGCTTGACTTTGGGAGGAGTAATTGAAAAATACAAGGCATGATCTGATGGGATCCCCACACATACTATAGGAGAGGCTAGCATAGAGCGTTCTGGGTGGCATGCACTATAGGACCATCCCAGTTATTACTATGTCTTCTATATACAGTAGTCATCGCTATGATAAATATAGCCGAGAAGCATATACTGTTCTATAGCAAAACTATGCAGCACAACCTGCATATAAAGTAGAACCAAGAATTATCAGCACACTGTCCCTGTCATCACTACAACAGTATTTCATTACATATTTATTTTCCCTCGGTGATAGATGGTGATGGCTTTACCGTTTCTCTGCCCAACATTTTTTATTTTTAGGACTTATCCCATCTTTTATTTAAAAGGGTTGTCTACATGGGCAGCACAGTGGCCTAGTGGTTAGCACTTCTGCCTCACAGCACTGGGGTCATGAGTTCGATCCCTGACCATGGTTTTATCTGTGTGGAGTTTATATGTTCTCTCCAAAAACATACTGGTAGGTTAATTGGCTGCAATCAAAATTAACCCTGCTCTCTCCCTCTCTGTCTGTCTGTGTGTGAGTGTGTGTCTATATTAGGGAATTTAGACTGTAAGCTCCAATGAGGCAGGGACTGATGTGAGTGAGTTCTCTGTACAACGCTGCGTAATTAGAGACGCTATATAAATAAATGATGATGATGATGATGGACACCCCCTTAGTTTGGTAACCCTCCCTTGTAGTCATTATGTGTGGTAATTGCCCTAGTACCCACACCTTTCTTGAACAGCCAACCCAGCCACACTGGTAGCATGGAGAAGAAACGGCTGAACAGGTAATTGAAATGTCTGGACAATGCAGTGTGTGGTGTATGCAGCATCTGATTGGACAGTACTCTGCAAATCCCTTTCTTGATGCTTAATTAGTTAGGACGGCTTGAGTCCAGTAGCACTGATAGCTGTTTCCTATCATGGTGTCAATACATCTTTGCCACGCCCACAATCTGCCCAGGCTATGACCTGACCAAACCACGTCTCCAAATCATGAAACCCATCCTCTTACTGACCAGCATCCATTACAGATAGATGTTGCAGCTCTGAGTAGGAGAACGGGATCCAAAGGGTTAAAAGCAGGTTACTTGTCTAAAAATGAGCAATCTCTTTAAAGACTTCTCTGGATGCAGAACTAAGCAAAATGTACCAGGGACATTGTTAATTAAAGTTACTCAGCAGAGACAAAAGCTGTTTCTTATGCACTTTTTGTTCCACTAAACGTATCAATTTGTTAGAACTGATATCATTTCTCTTTAAACATCCATTGAATGGGTTAACAAAATATTTTAGCTAGACTTTCCCTACACTGCAGCCATACAACTTTATCTAATGATATCTTTCACGGAGCCAGGAGTGATGTTATGAATAGTGTGGTATGTTGTAGCAAGATTGTTGTGATGTGAAAACATACATCTGGGTAAAGCATTCAGTAACCCGGTCACACTCATCTAATAACATTGCTAATTTACATACAACCTCTTCATTAATAAAGCAGCCAAAAAAGCAGGAAATATGGACTTGGTAAGATAGGATTCAAGTATAAAATGCTCAGGAAACGTACGTTGATTTATTCTTCAGCGTTACGTGGAAAATTAGTAAAGCACCTGGAAAATATATTTAGATTTTTTTTCTTCAAATAAATACCCAAAGCAAAAAAAAAACCCAAAAAATAAAGTTAATGAGAAAAGTTCTAATTATAGCAAGGACCTGAATTTGAGAACTTGCTGACTGACAAAAACCACTCCGCAGACTTTTATTGTATAATTGTTGAAACAAGTTACATTTTTTTTCCATAGTTGCAGGACAAATTTGTGCATGAGCCTAAATCCTGCACATATGCCATATGCATTATTTGATCAAGTTCAGTGTTTCAGCCAATGAATATCATTTTTGGTTGATGTCTTAATGCATGGCACATCATTTTATATTGTTTTAAAATGAGTGTTTAGAGTAATATATATGGTGGTAATGATAATGCAGGGTTGTGTGTGTGTGTTTTGGTTGAGTCGCAAAATGAAAATAATGCTTTACATATTTAAAGTTATTTGATGCAAAAGTCTAAAGGAGTGGAAATTATGTTTTTCT
>NW_027447849.1:0-5000 GCF_038048845.1 Mixophyes fleayi | reverse complement strand
AGTGCTGCGGAATTAGTGACACTATATAAATAGTTGATGATGATGATGGTGTTATATACAAGCAACATATTTTCTGCAGTTTACTAGGGTATCTGATCCTCTTCTTTGAGTCACAATTTTTTTTCAATATTTTCGGTTTAATGTCGATTAAGGAAATCCTAGCTGGAAATCTTGTTTTTGATATCTTGTTGTAGAGAACAAATGATACATTTTTTTTACAAAAATCCATCCCACACCACAAGTCAATGAACAGGATGAGTAAATAAACTGCCCCGTTATTAGTCCTTATAACTTATACTTATTTGTTTAACTTTTTTTAGAATTCACAAATTAAAAATATTTATATTACAAATTCTTTTTCCTGCTGTTAGTATATTGTACCTTCAATTTTCTTTTTATTATTTGTAATTGTTAATCATTGCACTTAGCACAGTAACAAGAACTTTTATTACTGATGGGAAAACTATTTTTTTATTTATAATGGGTGATATTTTTATTACATTTATATTCATTTCTTTTATCACTGCTATTAAAATGTTATATTTCCGTTCTCGTGTGAGAGAATGACGCTCATCTATCTGACAAAAACTACAGACAAGATTCATATGTTAATTTAGGACAATATAATATTGAAGTGACACTGCTGGCTTTTGCAGCACTGTCATTATTTTATCTGCAATGTCAAATCTAATGGGATATATCTTTTGAAAAATGTTAGCACAGAGTAGATGTAGATATTCCTAGCACAGCAGGAAAAAAAAAATATCATGCTTATTGTAAAAGTCAATTATTTGACTTTGCGCTTCATCGTTGACCCCTGAAGCAGAAATGTTTTGGAGTTTGGATAATGTCTTTGAGTCGCATTGTCTGCTGTATATTAAGTGCATCTTCGTCCATCAGACTGTGTCTCACACTGTAGAGATTGTTGCAGGGTTATTTCAAGAGAAATTGCCCTTTAGGAGAGCCAAACTGGACCATACCAATAACATTTTGTAGGTGTATGTAGCGGTGGTAGTCAGTTTAATGATACTGACTACCCGACAGCGACTACAACGACATGCCAAATCCGAAGACTACTACCCGACATGAAAAAGAAACGACTTACCATGACACAGATTAAGTGATGTAACGACCTGATGTGTTGCCGACTAAGGAAAATGACGTCATGTCAAAACGCGACTCCTCTTAAAACGCTGATGGGCGGACCCGGCTGCCATTCATCCAATGTAAGTATTATTTTAGAGGTTAGGGTTAGGAGTTAGGGTTAGGGTTAAGGTTAGAAGTTAGGGTTAGGGTTAATCTTACCTTTTCAAGCTGGGTCAGTCTATCAACGCTTTAAGAGATGTGGCGTTTTGACGTGACGTCATATTCCTCAGTCGGCAACACTTCAGGTCGTCACATGACTTCATCTGTGTCATGGTAAGTCGTTTTTGTCTTCATGTCAGATAGTAGTCTTCGGAATTGGCATGTCGTTATGGTCACTGTTGGGGTAGTCAGTATCGTTAAATGGAACTACACCTGGATGTATTTCATTAGCAGATAAAATGTTTTTTTTACCCCTGTTATCCTGTTCTGTATTTTTATTTTGTGTCTTTGTATACTGTTTAATTATGATATAAAATGTTTAGGGTCAACTTAATGGAGAACTGTGATCAATGTTTTCAGAATGACCCTGCGACCTGTGTCAGAGCCACGAGCATCCCACACGTGGCACCATGGGATTTGAAGCCTATTCCATTGCAGCCATCTAATTAGGTTCCGTCATAAAATGCAAATCATTTTTTCAATTTTATTTTTTTTCATCATTTCTTGATAATAATGAAAATAAATTCCCCATTTTCTCTCAATATATGCAAATAATAAAAATGTTTCTCCATATTTTCATTACAATGCGTAGAAAAGTCATGGATAAAACATTTAAAACATATTTTAAAAAAAAAACATGATTTCATTTTCATGCACTTTAATACATTTTCCAAGCTAGTATGTATAAGTGAACCCTGAAGTTTTTAAAGAAAGAGTACGGGGTAGATTTATCAAATCTTCTGTTAAGTGTCCCACTGGTGGCATGATCTGTAAACACAAGCGTCCCTCTCTGCCCCGGCTACCTGATGGGTAAGGGCAAATGATACCAGATGGCCCCTTCAGATACACGGGTGTTTAACACAGTTCAACATTTGGGCAGACATTAGTGTTGTAGCGTGGTGCAAATAATATTGGGCGCCAGACCATCTCAGTTCAAACACAAAACAATAACACTTTATTTTAATCTTCTTCATCCAGCATAGTAATCCTGAGGGTTGCAAGGATACTCACACAAATACGCCAGTCTCCTCCTGCACAATGGTTCAGCAGATGGTAATGGTATCTCTCCATCTCCTCATACTCCTGCACAGTTCTTAGGAATAATCAGCATATAACATGCCAGAGGCTCCTGCTGGGAGCAGTAGTTCCACAGACACATCGGGGTATATTCACTAAACTGCGGGTCTGAAAAAGTGGAGCTGTTGACTATAGCAACCAATCAGATTCCAGCTGTCATTTTTTAGAATATACTAAACAAATGACAGCTAGAATCTGATTGGTTGCTATAGAGAACAGCTCCACTTTTTCAAACCCGCAGTTCAGTAAAAACACCCCATGGTGTTATCACACAGTGACCAGCCCTCTCAGTGTGGGGGTACTTTCCAAGGGGGCTACCCCATAGGAATACCTGCTAGAAGGGCTCTCCAGACTTTCTCACTGCTGTGTAAGATGTCACTCCCCCACCTGAAGGTGGAGATCCCCCTGCTGGTTTCTTTTGCGACAGCAATGCTGCAGGCATTTATGTAAAGGAAACTTGGAGGTGTTGCCCATAGCAACCAATCAGATTATAGCTATCATTTATCTAGAAAATGCCAGCTAGAATCTGACTGGTTGCTATCCACATTTATTGTTTTTAGAATTTTGCGATAAATCGACCACTATATGCATTCATTTTGTTATAAAACTAAATTTATTTTATTTAAATTAACTTGGTCATTGCTCAAACATTTTAGTGTTTTGATTGCTATTAAAAAAAGGGTTGCAGATCTGTCACTTGATGACCTTATTGAAGCAGTTTAATTATTCGTAATGCGTCATTTTTTATTTCATAATTTTTTTTTGAGAAGCAATTTGCCTTTCCTTGTCCGTAAGCTGACTGATTGCATAATTAGACATGAGCCCTCTGATCAGCCCTCTCTATGTCACAACAGTTATATTTCAGCCTGCATTGCTGCGGCCGCCGTGACTTGATTTATAGTATTTGAAGAAGCACAAAATTAAAAGTGAATTAATTTAAATGAATGTGTAATCAATGAGTCTTGGGATGTGCTGTGGAGACTGTAATAGGTCTATTCCTTGCTCATTTGTTTGCCAGCTGATGCCCAGAATTTGAGGCAGGGGCAACAGGAATGGGGGATTATGGATTCATGTCAAGGGCAGAGGTCGCCAGATTAATTTGTCTTTTAATCTCAGTGGTGCTCGCTGAAGGATCTGCCTGTATTGATATTGAGCTGTCTGGATATGAATTTTTTAACATAAAAACATTCCTGTACAGATATGTCAGAGGTAATGTCATCTTTGGCTGCTGTAAAAAGCTATTAAAGTGTTAGAATGAAATTTGAAATGATCAGCTAAAAAGTGTAAAATATATCACTCTACTTCTGACTTCTGAAGAACAACAAACCTCTCCCTTTACAGTAAGAATGTATTCAACTTGATGCCTATTATCTGTTTTTTTAGTTGCCTGATTCACTATATCAAGATGCCAAAAATATTATGAAACTGCAGGGTCTGGTTGGGCTGGGGGTACAGGAGGGCATCTGCCCCCCATGCCGGTCCCATAGTGGACTACCTTGGGCTTGGTCACTGGACCACCTGCATATTTTCCTTTTAAAATAAGGTTGCTGTGTCAAGTCTTGCCCCACTGGGCTAAAACTTGTACAGTCTAAGAGGGAGTACGGTTTATTATAGTGAATGGAGAACCACAGTACTAAGTGTAGTAACTGTATACAATGGCGTATACAATACAAATACAAAGGGTTCAACTGTTCAGTTTTTTTCCAAAGCATCAGGGCCTAATTAAGTTTTCAGGCCACTTATGGCTAATGTGCTCATAGCACCCCCTCGCTTTTCATACCAGGCCAATAACTCTTCCTTAACTTAAAATCCGACTTCCTTTACAGCACCCTATGCCAACCCCACCAATACTTGTCCCAATAGTTTTCGAAATTCAGCTCCACTTGACCATTAAAAAGGTCACAGCAATCTTTGTCACTAATATAGTTTCCAATAAAATTAGAGCTGTAAACCACAGAGGAACAAGCATTAATGAGAGTAAATATATGAAGGGGAGGGGATGTCACACCTGTGTCTGTCGCCATTCACGTCTCTTCTTCTTGCTTATCCTCAAGCGCCCACCCGAGAATGACTCATTGTCTTCAGCTTTTTACCATGGGAATACCCCAAGATTAAAACCTTCCTACATTTTTCTTTCATGTTTTATTTTTACTTTGGAGAACAACTATTCTCTTATATTTTAAATGCATTTCAGTTTATATCTCCTATTGGATAATCAGGCCCTGATAATAAGAAAGAGATCAATGACACCAAGTGAGGCTAAGCCCCTCCCATTCCAGCAGTTCAGTTTTTTGGCAGAGAAGTCCAGGTTTCACTGTTGGTATAATCACATGGCTTAGTGGATTTGAGAAATGGCCAAATTGAATTTGATATGTGCAGGGTTGTCCAGATGAGGGAGGATAAGAACAAAGTACACATGCCAGGACGTCCTTCGCTTGGGAGCCCGTCAGTGGTAATGATGGCGGGAGCATACGGGACTGTGGCACTATTTGCCTATTTATGACACCGCCTTAGCCGTATTGTGGATGGGGGAAACTGACTGTGCAGATAGCTTCCTATAGGTCAGCCAGGTCACTCATCTCGTCTCTAGGCTTTTGCCAAAGCTGTGCATGGAGCCT
>NW_027447848.1:0-22742 GCF_038048845.1 Mixophyes fleayi | reverse complement strand
TCTCTGGTGCCTTTGTTGGAACTCTCGCCTTATCAGGTCTCCACTGCTGCATTCAGTGTCTCATCTACAGCTTCATTCATTGGACTTCTCCGCTTTACTATTGTAACTCCAAACTTCACTAGGAACCTCCTACACCTGCTGCATTGAACTACCAGCTAAACGGATTCGCTAAGTCTTCATTATTGCTGTTTCACTGAACTGTGGCTGTATCAGTACTCAATTGCTGTCACCTGTGTTACCACTTAAATGGATCAACCAAGCCTTTCATTATTGCTGTCTTTACTGAACTGTTGCTGCAATCCAACTGTGGTTGTTTGAGTTATCATTTACACGGATCAGCTAACTCTGTTATCATTTCCGTTCTACTGAACCGTTGCCGTACCAGCTATTCTTCTACCGTAGTCCTGAGTTACCACTTAAAGGGATCAACTAGTTCTTCAGCACGTTTGTGACTATTGAACTGCTGCTGTACCAGTAACTCATCTTCGGTTGCTCTGGGTTACCATCTAAAAGGATCAGCTTGTTCTTCATCACATTTGACTCTATTGAACTGTCGTTGTACCAGTAACTAATCTGCTGTTGCTCTGGGTTACCATCTAAACGGATCAGCTTTTTCTTCATCACATTTGTTTCTATTGAACTGTTGCTGTATCAGTGGTTCTGCTGTTGTTGCTCTGAGTTACCATCGGAACGGATCTACTGGTATTTCATTGATACCGTTTCCATTGGATTGCTCTTCTCAACGAATCAACTAACTACCTCATTGTTATTGTCTTCAGTGAACTTTACCTGTTATTGTCATATTCCTTCCATATCTGACTCCACCTATATTCCTGCATCACTCGTTCTGGGAACCGAGACCTGTGGTAATAGGTGTGTCTAAGCCCATGCCCTCTCCTAGGGTCATGGTGAAAAACACCTACCGTTAGACTCCGCGCCCCAGTTCGAGCATTTGTCATCTGCAGGTATACAGGACACAAACAATAAACAGCTAAAATGTTCATAAGGAAAAATAACAGCAAGCAGCTTTCAAATATATTTCCCAGAGGATTCTGGAACATACTCAAACTAGGCCTGGAGTATAGGTTAAAGTCACAGTTCCAGTAGAAATGTGTAGTAACAGGAATGTCTGAACAATATCAAAATCCTGAGCACAAATACATGCAGCAGTTATAGCATTTGAACCCAGCTAAAAATGTTTTGAGCACAATATCATTAAACTTTAATTTGTCAGTTAGTGAGTGTATGGTTCCTGAGTTACAGACATGCAATGGTGAACAGTTAATGCTTTGAAAACAACCAAAACGTGCTTCACTGTTGATCATTAAAATGCACAGAATACTCCCAAACCCAGGAAGAAGCAGTAAGTCAGAACACAGATGCAGTGGTGCAAACAACAGATGATCAGGCAGCACAATAAAACTAGACTCGGTGTCCATTCTACAACAGAAATGATTAGCAAAAAGGTTCTTTGACATATTCTAGTCATACTTGCCCACTCTCCCAGGAATGTCCAGGAGACTCCTGAATTCTGGGTAGGTCGCCCGGGAGAGCAGGGCATTCTCCAGCATTTACCCACTTCCTAGTGAAGTTGGCAGATTTCGGACCCTCCATGACGTGATTCTCTGGGTATTGGGTAATTTTGACCCACCACCAGAAGTAAAATGGCGCATTAGGGAGGGTTAGGCCAACAATGACGCAATTAACCGAGTTCAGCCCCCTCCGTCCTCACATGCCCAACTCCCCTCCAGGATCTCCCAGAGCGTAACATTTAAAAGTTGGCAAGTATGATTCAAGTTCACATAGTACAGCGCTGGAGCAGCAGTGGTGCAAACAGCAAAAAGTCAGGTAACTCAATGGAGGCTAAGCAGTTGCCCACATCAAAGTAATCAGGAATACAAGATTACCAAACAGAGATGATGATCAGCAGTTAGTAACCTTAACAAATAGGTCAAAAAGCAATCAGTTGTCAGAACGGATAGCAGGGTCAGCATGGCAGGCAGCTAACAATGTGGTCAAAGAAATCCGGGTCAATGTACAGGAACTAGAGATGGGCGGGCTCGGTTTCCTTGAAACCGAACCCACCCGAACATTGGGGTTCCGACCGAGTACCGAGCCGAGTTGGCTTGGCACTCTTGCGCCAATTCGGATTCCAAAATGAGGCAAAATGTCAATGTGACGTCGTCGGATCTTGCGAGTTTTGGAATCAATAAATACCTACCTCCACGGCGATCTAGCGCCATTTTAGAGAGGACCAGAGAAAGGTTAGGTCACGGTAGAGCAGGCAAAGTGATAGAGTAGAAATAGGAGGGTGGGTATTTCTCTGAATTTGCACTACAAAGTGTTTGGGGTCTCATATACCCCCTTATAAAAAAAAGCTGTATTTGCTGAGTGCTGAAATCCGAATATAGCACTGTATTTTTCTGAGTTTGCACTACAAAGTGTTTGGGGTCTCATATACCCCCTTCTAAAAAAGCTATATTTGCTGAGTGCTGAAATCCGAATATAGCACTGTATATTTCTGAATTTGCACTACAAAGTGTTTGAGGTCTCAAATACCCCCTTATAAAAAAGTTGTATTTGCTGAGTACTGAAATCTGAATATTGCACTGTATATTTCTGAATTTGCACTACAAAGTGTAGGGTCTTATTAAAATGGATTCACAGCAGTACACATATGAGCAGGAGCAGCAAGCAGCTGCTGCCACCAGTCCTGATGGTAGTTTTCCCTGTACGTCATCTGGTAAAGCCTATGTAAAAGTACATATTCTTTTGAAGGGAAAAAAAATCACACAAATAAACACCTTTTACCGCGTTGAAGAGAAAAAGAGCTATAATACAGGAAAAATTAACTGTCGATAAAAAGAAATTGTCATTATGCCATTCTACACAGGCAGTGGCAAAGAAAGAATGAGGCCTCCGCCTTTCTCTATGAGTGCGAGATCGAAAAATGTTACTGAGGATTCTTCTTGTAAGGTCACTCGTGACCAAGCAAGACCAAGTAATTCGGAGTCCAAAAGTGGTGCACAACTACTGTTACGTGTGAAAGCTGAGCTGCAAGAAAACAGTAAGGCATTAGAGGAAAATGTATGCTCAGAATCAGAAATTACATCAATCCCTGAGGAGAGTCCATCAGTGAGTGGTATGTGTATTCGTGACCATTCTGATAGTGTACCCATAAAGAAGCGCCGTTTCAGCATTTCTGCTGATGTGTGGCTGAATAGCCCGAGTGTAGCTGGTGATACACCAGTTGAGAATGCCACTTTGGAATTGGAAGAGAATGAGGGGAAGATTTATGTAGCCGACGAGGGCGCTAATGAGAATAAGGTTGTTTGTGTAAGTCCTGCACTAGTGGAAGCAGTTCTGGCACGTGACAAGAAGAAGGCCATTGTCATGCCTGGGCATAAGACCAAAAAAGCCACTTCTTATGTGTGGAATTATTTCTACCCAAATCCTGACAACAGTTGTCTTGCTTTACAATATGTAAAGCCACAGTCAGTCGAGGGAGGGAGCTTAACCATCTTGGAACCTCATCCATGTTATGCCATTTGACGCGAGTTCATGGCAAGGTGTTGGGAAAAGCTTAAAGTTATGGTAAAAAAATAACAACAAGCAATCCATCATCAGCTAGGATCCTTCTCTCACTTACATCCCGATGCCTGAAATCTACACCCACAACACCGTCCTCATCAATATCCTCAGTAGCAATCGGAGTTAGCCCTGCATCCAACTTGGTAAGGCTCGATGACTCTTGCACTATAATTGATTTCTTTGAAGAATTCTTGAGCGTTAGTCCCACTGCTGCTGCTGTTGCTGCTGCTAGGGGTGAATGTTCCTCCCATAAGCAGCCCAAGAAGAAGACCACTAGTACTTTACAACAATTAACTGTGAAACAATCTTTTGCTAGATGAAGCAAGTATGACAGCAGTCACCCAGTTGCAAAGCCGATCACAGACGCCATGGCGACTATGCTAGTGTTAGATCTGCGTCCAATATCCACTATAAACGCAGCTGGTTTTCACAGTTAATTGAGATTTTGTGTCCTTGTTACAAAATTCCATTGCGACACCTTTTTTCAAGAAAAGCTATTCCTCAACTGTACCAAAACGTTCGTAAAAATGTACTAACTGGGATCAAAAATGCCATTCTACCCACTGTACACTTAACCACAGATATGTGGACAAGTGGAAGTGGCCAAACCAAAGATTGTATGACTGTGACAGCCCACTGGGTTGTTCATTTTCCTTCACAAGCAGGAACAGCAACAGCATGTACACCACTACGTAACATTTCTCATAGGCAGGCTACTCTTTGCATCACCGGCTTCACTATTAGGCATACAGCTGATAATTTGTTAAGAAAAGTAAGGGATGTCATTGATACATGGCTTATGCCACTTGGACTCTCCCCAGGATATGCTATTTCTGATAATGCCAACCATTTTGTGCGAGCATTACAGCTGGGTGAATTCCATCACATTCTCTGTTTCGCTCACACAATAAACTTGGTGATGCAGAGCTTTTTGAAAAACAACCGTGAGGTGCAGGAGATGCTTTTGGAGGCCCGTAAAATTTTGGGACATTTCCGGCATTCTGCTACTGCATGTAGGAGAATTGCAGCAGCTCCAAGAACAATTTAATTTGCCCTGCCACCAACTTAAGCAAGAGGTGTCAACAAGGTGGAATTCCACCCTGTACATGCTTCAGAGGATGGAGGAATAGCGCAAAGCCATATAAGTGTATTGCACAAGCCATGTGTCACAAATTAATGTAGATATACAGCTAAGGAGCCATGGATAAGGTGAAAAAACAATGTTTTTATTGCTGGAGAGTATGAACAGATGATGAAATAATGAGCTTGTAGAAATTACCAGATGTACAGCAGTTGCAGGTAAATGGGAGGTGAGGAAAGATTAAAGGCAGCATGTACAGGGAAATGCACAGGTAAGTCCCAGGTTCACATAAGAAACAGGTCAGCAGAGTGTATGTTGAGATAGATCTCCAGCAGCATAAATCCAAGAGCAAAACAGGAGGAAGTGACCACTGAGTATAACATCAGGATGTGACAACAATAACCAGCAGTGTATGCTGGGAGTGACAGGTTTAAGAAGGGACACACCCAGGTGCAAGGAATAATTACAGGGCAGGTTAATCCCTGATACAAACAAGTAAGGCACAATAGCAGCACTTCTGGTGAATAGAGGTACTGCTGCAACACATAAAAGAAACACAAATAATAAAGTCCAATAGTCCAGGAGGCAGGTCGTTGCAGTACCCCCTCCCTTAAGGGCAGATTCCAGATGCCTAAATCACCAAAAGTGTTTGAAAGTATCATAGTCATAGTCCACTATCGGGCATGTAGTGGATAAATCCTCATCCATGGACAGAGAAGGAACGGGAACCATGTCCAAGGAATGCAGGAATCCCGAAGTCACACCTCTCTTCTTTTTACCTTTCTTTTTCTTTGCTTTCTTTTTAGGGACACAGGATTGCTCAAACTGAATAGAACATGCAGGTAGCCTCAAGGGTTGGGCAACTAGAGGCAATGATGTTGGCACAGTAGACATGCAGGGAGTACGAGTGCTGGAGCAAATTCCTTGATCACTGCATCTGTAAAAAGCTGCAAATTAGACAAGATGGGATCTTTGGTTTCAATGAAGGAGCTTGCCCATTCCAGAGCTTTCCCTGAAAAGTTAGATAATAGGTAAAATACTTGCTTTCATTGGGTATCAAGGAGGTCGGGTACAGAGGGAAAATAAGAAATACAAAATTTAATAAGAGCATTAAATTGCTGAATATCACCATTGAAGGTAGTTGGTCGGAAGTCTGGAACAGAAGATGAATTAGCACAAGACTTGGCCAGCTCGGGTTGAACATACGTCCCTGGGGAATCGGGCAGGACACTTTTGGCAGAAGACAACCCGGACTGGGTGGATGACTTGGCAGGAAGTCTGGATTGGGCAGAAGGCTTGGTAGAAGGCCCGGATTGGGCAGAAGACTTGGCAGCAGGCCCGGACTGGGTGGCAGACTTGGCAGCAGAACCGGACTGAGCGGATGACTTGGCAGCAGGCCCGGACTGGTCTGCAAACTTGGCAGCAGGCCTGGACTGGGCAGCAGACTTGGCAGCAGGCCCGGACTGGGCAGCAGACTTGGCAGCAGGCCCGGACTGGTCGGCAAACTTGGCAGCAGGCCCGGACTGGTCGGCAAACTTGGCAGCAGGCCCGGACTGGGCGGAAAACTTGGCAGCAGGCCCGGACTGGGCAGCAGACTTGGCAAGGACAGCGCTGTGAGAAGCCTCAGAGCAGACAGTGCTGTGAGGAGCCTTAGAGCAGACAGCACTATGAGAAGCCTCAGAGCAGAAAGCGCTGTGAGGAGCCTTAGAGCAGACAGCGCTGTGAGAAGCCTCAGAGTAGACAGCGCTGTGAGAAGCCTCAGAGCAGAGAGCGCTGTGAGAAGCCTCAGAGCAGAGAGCGCTGTGAGAAGCCTCAGAGCAGAGAGCGCTGTGAGAAGCCTCAGAGCAGACAGCACCAAGTGGCAACTCGGGCTGAACCGCATAGAATGGCAACTCGGGTTGAACCGCATGGACAGGCAACTCGGGCTGAAACGCATGGGCAGGCAACTCGGGCTGAAACGCATGGACAGGCAACTCGGGCTGAACTGCATGGACAGGCAACTCGGGCTGAACCGCATGGACAGGCAACTCGGGCTGAAACGCATGGGCAGGCAACTCGGGCTGAAACGCATGGACAGGCAACTCGGGCTGAACTGCATGGACAGGCAACTCGGGCTGAACCGCATGGACAGGCAACTCGGGCTGAACCCGCAACTCTGGAGTGGGCTGGAGGGACAGGGCCCTCTCTGGAGCAGACTATAAGGGCAGCGCCCCCTCTGGAGCGGACTGTAAGGGCAGCGCCCCCTCTGGAGTGGACTGTAGCTCAGGAACAGAAACAGCGGCTGATGACTCGGAACTGGAGACAGCGGCTGAAGACTCGGAACTAGAGACAGCGGCTGAAGACTCGGAACTAGAGACAGCGGCTGAAGACTCAGAACTGGAGACAGCGGCTGAAGACTCGGAACTAGAGACAGCGGCTGAAGACTCGGAACTAGAGACAGCGGCTGAAGACTCAGAACTGGAGACAGCGGCTGAAGACTCAGAACTGGAGACAGCGGCTGAAGACTCGGAACTGGAGACAGCGGCTGAAGACTCGGAACTGGAGACAGCAGCTGAAGACTCGGAACTGGAGACAGCGGCTGATTACTTAGGTGCAGAGACTGTGGCAGTAGACTCAGGACCGGACACAGTGGCAGGAGACTCAGGACCGGACACAGTGGCAGGAGACTCAGGACCGGACACAGTGGCAGGAGACTCAGGACCGGACACAGTGGCAGGAGACTCAGGACCGGACACAGTGGCAGGAGACTCAGGACCGGACACAGTGGCAGGAGACTCAGGACCGGACACAGTGGCAGGAGACTCAGGACCGGACACAGTGGCAGGAGACTCAGGACCGGAGGCAGATGATGGCACCTCGGAGCAAGAGGCAGATGATGGCACCTCAGAGCAAGAGGCAGAGGCTGGGACCTCGCAACAGGAGACAGAGGCTGGGACCTCGCAACAGGAGACAGAGGCTGGGACCTCGCAACAGGAGACAGAGGCTGGGACCTCGCAACAGGAGACAGAGGCTGGGACCTTGCAACAGGAGACAGAAACTGGGACCTCAGGACAGGCGGCTGGAGCTGGCGCCTCAGGACAGGCGGCTGGAGCTGGCGGATTGAGTCTCCTCCCCGAGAACAGAAATGGTGGAGCATAAACAATTTTGGAATGCGGACAGGAAGCAACAGGGGATGGATCAGTAGGCTGACGTGGTCTACGGATAGGACAGTCCTGTAAGAAGCGCTCATTTCTGGCACAGTACAGACACAATTTGTTTGTTATTCTGCGCCACCGCTCCTCTTCGGAGAGATGGGGGTGTGGACCACCTGTGAACCGGGAATTGGTTAAGCCATAGTTCTTAGTAAATGGCAAATTTGTAGGAGCACAATTACCAGGTGCTGCTCGCACAGATTCCACAGCAGAGAGGGTTGGTGGAGATAAATCACCTGCTTCTGCATTAGAAGAGACAGAGTCTGACAGCCTCCTGAGTGGGTCCATAAGCAGGGTAGAAAATTTAGGCAGCTGGAAGTGTAGCAGGATTATATCCATCTGTAAAGCCTGTAGTTGTGGCAATTCAAAAGCTGGTAAAGCAGACATGTTCCAAAAATAAATGAAAAATTGATTGCAGAACAAAAAGGTCCCAGAAATAAAAAAACTTTCACCTGACTCCTAAGCTGTTTTGTGGGCTGGTTATACTGTCATGAATCAATGTAGAAATACAGCTAAGGAGCCATGGATACGGTGAAAAAACAAACAATGTTTTTATTGCTGGAGAGTATGAACAGATGATGAAATAATGAGCTTGCAGGAATTACCAGATGTACAGCAGTTGCAGGTAAATGGGAGGTGAGGAAAGATTCCAGACAGCATGTACAGGAAAATGCACAAGTAAGTCCCAGGTTCACATAAGAAACAGGTCAGCAGAATGTATGTTGAGATAGATCTCCAGCAGCATAAATCCAGGAGCACAACAGGAGGAAGGGACCACAGAGTATAACATCAGGATGTGACAACAATAACCAGCAGTGTATGCTGGGAGTGACAGGTTTAAGAAGGGACACACCCAGATGCAAGGAATAATTACAGGGCAGGTTAACCCCTGATACAAACAAGTAAGGCACAATAGCAGCACCTCTGGTGAATAGAGGTACTGCTGCAACACAAAAAAGAAACACAAATAATAAAGTCCAAAAGTTCAGGAGGCAGGTCGTTACACCATGACATTGGGAAAGGAGGGGGGAATGTATTTTAGTCTTGCACAGTGGAGAATCCTTTCTGTGCTGTGCAAGGTGCTGAAACCATTTGAAGTTGTGACATGTGAAGTGAGTTCAGACTCTGCTAGCTTGAGCCAAGTCATTCCCTCAATTCGACTTTTGGAAAAGCAGCTTGACAAACTGAAGGAGGAGATGAAAGAAAGCAATTCCGCAAAGTATGTTGGCCTTGTAGATCAAGTACTTAATTCGCTTAGCAATGATCCAAGAGTTATTAAAATCTTGAAGTCGGATCACTATGTTTTGGCAACTGTGCTTGATCCTAGGTTTAAGACCTACATCGATTCTATGCTTCGAAATGACCGAGATCTGAACAATTGCAAGGAGCTCATTGTCAGCAAGTTGGCCGCTGAACTGGGCTTGACGACGTCTCCTCCTTCAGTTTCTCAGGCAGCTGCTGCTTGTAAGAAATTGCACTTTCCAAAAAGAAGAGGGGATGTGGCAGACCACAACAGTTTGACATCTGGGCTGGTTTTAAAGATTTTACCCAAAAAAGTGTGACCTCGGCCATAACTCCATCCAATCTGACTATTAATATGCAAAGGATGGTGGAGGATTATTTTCAAGAGTTACTTGATATGGAAATGTCAGAAAGTCCCTTTCCATACTGGGAGGAAAAACAAGCCATTTGGAAACCCATGTACAAACTTGCTTTGCAATACCTAAGCCGCCCACCCTCCAGTGTGTACTCAGAAAGAGTATTCAGCACAGCCGGAAACCTTGTCAGTAATCGACGTAGGAGGTTACTTTCTATGTGGAAAAGATGATGTTCATCAAAATGAACTACATCTTCCACGAGGAAGGCCTTTACCGCAAATACATCCAAGTACTGACACTTCTCTAATGGAAGATTCCAGCGGGGAAAGTTCCACTCCTTGTGGATGAACTGCTTGGCTTGATGAATTGTACATGCTACCTCTCCTAATTGTGGGTGACATTGTTATCTTCTTTATGAGGGCCAAAAGAAAATAAGCACTCCAGCCACAAAAGTGCCACTCCTTGTGGATGAACTGCTTGGCTTGATCAATTATACATGCTACCTCTCCTAAAATTGAATGGAAATCAATGGAAATTAGTGTTAGTGAGGTTAATAATAATGTAGGTACAAAATAATAACGAAATTATGTGATTTTACCCCAAAAAAATTTAATTTAATAAAAAATAGCTAAACAAAACCAAAACCAAAACACGCAAAGGCGGTTTTGGCAAAACCAAACCCAATACCAAAACCCGAAGCTAATCCAGATCCAAAACCAAAACATGGGGGTCAGTGAGCATCAGGAACACAGATAACAGGCATACTGGTCACTGGTCAGGTCGACTCATTAATCTGGCAAAGCATTGTTGCTCTGATTGGATCTTATAGCCATACGTATGCACCCTAACATCTGTATGACATCACTAATCATTGAAATACACACAGCAAGTTTTGAGTTAAATTGCCTTGGTAAATTTTATATTTTTCCGGTGACGTCACAAACCCGGTAGTTGGGACCGGCAACGGCTGTGTCCCACGATTGCTGGACACACCACTCATAGGGCTAGATTTACTAAGCTGCGGGTTTGAAAAAGTGGGGATTTTGCCTATAGCAACCAATCAGATTCTAGCCTTCATTTATTTAGTACTTTCTACAAAATGACAGCTAGAATCTTATTGGTTGCTATAGGCAACATCCCCACTTTTTCAAACCCGCAGTTTAGTAAATCTAGCCCATAGTATGTCAATATGATTATATTTTAGATCCACTACTGAAATTGCTAATAGGGCTATATAAGCAGACCCTTAGAGATATAATTGTGGGGTTTATTGATACCAAATATCCAATATAGGGACCACTTATAGGATTTTAGGATAATTTTTTTGAACAATGGTGCAGCTAGCCTCATTAGTAGAGTGCCTAAATTGCATTATATAACTAATGCTGACAAGAAAAATTATGGCCAGTGTGGCATGAGACTTAGACAATAATATGAGATTGCACACAATAATGTACTTATAATAAGGCACAACTAGATGCAACCTCATATCTAAATTCCTAAGATAATTTTGGTCCTTTTGAAAGAAGGATCTAAATAACATAATTAGAATTAGGTACTATAAGATATAACCCAGACATAAGTCTCTATGATATGTGGGTCCTTACTAGACAGATTTGTCTGTGATAACAGTGATGAAGAAATAGCGATGCAATTACACTATACTACATACAATTATTTGCAACCTGTAATATGCCCATAGGCCACTTTGATTTATGAATCATCTATAACTAATAAGGCTCTCTTCTATTCTATCTTTTTAACACAGAAGCATTCAAATAGGACTAACTGTGGTTTTTCCTGTAATATAGAGCTATATAAAAAAAATGGTAGCAGATAATCATAGCTCTTAGGAAGCCTTTTATATATATATATATATAGTGTGGAATTGATTTAATATAAAATAAATACGGGGACAATGTAGAGTCTGTGTGAACAAGGAATACAATTCAATAAATATAAGAATAACACACTGTTCCCATATCAGATATATTTTTTTCTCGTTCCCAACAAAAGGGTTTGAAATTCTTAATTTGCACAATTCTTTCCTTTATCACTCTATAAGTTTTTAATATTATGCCAGTATGTACCTGGAATATCAAATATGAATAATGTAATTAGACCTCAATAAATGATTTAGGTTTGTAATAATATGTGGTAGGATAAATTGTAATCTAGTGGACCAGCGGTTCCCAGGGGTGCCGCAGCGCAGTCACAGGGGTGCCATGGCCAGGAAGAAAGGAAAAAAAAAAACTTACCATGCTGGCGGCGCCCGGGACCCGGCATCCTCCTCGCTTTTCACTGAATGTCGAGCGTGACGTCATCACGTCCAACATATACAGTGAGAAGCGGCAGGAGAGAGGAGGATGCTGGGTCCCGGGCGCTGCCGGATTGGTAAGAAGACAGAAGAGAAGACAGAATAATTAGAAGAATGAAGGTCAAGTACGGTAAGTAAAGAAAGGGGAGGGGAAATGTTGATAGGAAACAGCAATGTAGAGGCAAAAGAATGAAGGAGGGGGCAGAGTGAGGATGAAAAGGGGCAGAGTGTGGATGAAGATGGGCACAGAGTGTGTGGGTGAAGGGGCACACAGAGTGTGTGAATGAAAGGGGCACAGAGTGTGTGGATGAAGGAGAGCACAGAGTATGTGGATGAAGGGGGCACTGAGTGGGTGGGTAAAGGGGCGCACAGAGTGTGTGGATGAAGGGGCACACAGAGTGTGTGGATGAAGGGGGCACAGAGTGTGTGGATGAAGGGGGCACAGAGTGTGAGGAGGAAAGGGCACAGTGTGATCGTGAAGAGGCACAGTGTAAAGGTGAAGGGGCACAGTGTGATGATTTTTATACATGTTGTTTTATTTTGTTTGATCTTATTCCTCTTAGTATTAGCTGTAAATTATTCTTTGACAAAAATGCAATTGAAAAAATATATAAAATTATTCTTTTCCCTTGGATTTATGTGTATTATTTTTGCAAACAACTAAGTATTTCTGTCGTAACCTAAATACTTATTACGTTATTTTAACCCAACTACTTATAAAATGGGACTGCTCGGTAAGTATTTTTCAGGGGTGCCTTGAAAAAATTATGGTGACTTTAAGTGTCCTGCGAACTGAAAAACTTTGGGAACCACTGTAGTGGACTATAGTGCTTTTGGCATTCTTCTATACCCAACTCTAGTCTTTCAGCTGTATCCATACAATCAGTTGGAAGAGCACCCCCTCATATATATATATATATATATATATATATATATATATATATATATATACACATATATATATATACACATTATTAAAGTAATTCTATCGTTTTAAAATAAGCATTGCCCAATCAATTGAATGTGTGTCCAAAGCACAAAGTGATTTATTTTTAACGGATGTAAATGGTCAACAATTCAATACATTATTTTATCATGATAAAGTACAGTACAGCACAGCCAATACCAAAAGATAATACATACATACCGCTGCAATCGCTTGCGCACGCTGCGCAACCACGGGACCCGATGGACAATATTCTGTATAGAATATTGTGTCAGAGTTGACTGAGCCCCAGTGAGATGCAGCTAATATATATACAGTCAGTGTTTCATTGTGAACAATAGAGATGACGTAGATTGTTTCTATAGGTCCAGACGTTGGGTGGGTCCAGGCCAGACAGGTAATAGGTTGTTTCAATCTAAGGAATCCAAAGGTGGGGGTCTTCTCTCCAGGGGGTCTGCTCCTTTTCATAGCCAGTATCATACAAAGGTTTTACTCTCTAATATCAATAACTAAAGTATGCAATGTGCGATCTCTTCGCCGATTGCACCGGACAGCTGCTGATGATTAGGGCTTCAATATGATATCAGGCATGACACCTTTCCTATTACCTAAACCTTTAATAACACTACAATGTACATATAATCACTATATATATATATATATATATATATATATATATATATATAGACTAATAATAAACCGAATACTATCTGCTCTTGAATTACAGTGTAACAGAACCAATATGAAATGATATAAATAACTAACTGTTATAATGCGAGTGTGTGCGTGCGTATTTTACCGTGCGAACGCACCACATCACGTAACACGTGGCGTACGCTTCGCAATACGCACGGCAAACCAATATTAAACCAATATACTTTCGTTCGTCCAATTATACGACTTCAACAGTCCACCCTTTGATAGTACAATAAACTATCACCTTAAAGATGTTATAAGCAGGATCTCAGTACCACGTTTTATTGTTATGTAATACAAATCCCCTTTGGTGTATGTCCACACTGTTTGTAGATCTAAACAAGTTATCATAAGAGAGAGTCTTAATCCTCTAAACGACTTCTTCTTTTACTATAAACCGTACACTTCTGGAGCTTGGAGATAACTTTTTGTATGCCCTTCAAGGGTGCAATAAAACACTTAATACATTATTTGGAAAGGTACATGGTACAGTAGAACGTGTATCAGCTATACAGAATTCTCTACTACAGTTCTTCAAGTTTAACAGGTTCTTCTGTCCAACGCATGTCTTTAAGCTCAGAATACATTTAAACACTTCATGTTCATCAATAGCATCATCCTATGTCTATCAATAATGTCATATGCAATCTCCTTCAGCTTGCGTTAATATACACACATCTAATAATGTCACCAGTTCTTTTCATCAACCCTTGTGGGCGGGCTATTGTCTGTTCGTTCTTCCCAGTCTCTCAATGCTCAGATTTAACAGTGATCGGCTTGCAAAGCATTGGGAGACTTCAGACTAAGGGACCTAGGTGTCCTACTTTTTCCCCTAGTGACCTCCCACCCATAGTTCAGGTACCTCAAGAATATTTAGTGGAAAGAGAACTAATCCTACTTGATATAATCACTGAGGCACGTGTGAGCACGCCCAGCACTTTGTTTGGTCTAAAACCTTACCCTCCCAAGAATGATAATCATTCTCAAGGATGCCTGCTCAAGTCCGAATATTACTGGACTGGCATCGCTGGGTGTGTCTCTTTTCTAACCATGGGGTCGCCGTACTTACGGACGTAATGCTACTCAGACAATAGCCCCTCGCACTTTCTCCAAGCTCCAAGGTTTCCAAATTTTCCTTTACCCCTGAAATGAATAGAGTAATTGGCCGGACTGATTATGCTACTAACTTCTTCCTCCCCAACACCTCCTTATCATTACCCGAACCAGTCTCTGTCACCTGCTAATAATCAAAAGAATCAACCGTCCTGAGAAGAGAGTGAAATGAGAGAACACAAAACAGGAAAAACTACAACTTCATGCTGGACAACAGTCTTAGCCTTTGGCTCAGGTGCTACTAACTGCATTCGAGGCCTTCCAGTACAAACTCATGAGTGCCCTTGGACCCTTCTCTGAGTGTTGGCCCCTCTGCAGTGGGTGGTATGGGCACCAGTGTGTCTCTGCTACCCTTGAAGCCGTGAGGCTGGTAGCCTACACCTGGTACCTGTCTGGCAAATAACCTAAGCTTAAGAGATTTCTGCTCCACAACTTACTCTCCCGATCCAACATCCTGACAGTTAGTGTAACCTTTCAGGAAACAGTGTTTTGGACGTTCTCGGTTACTGTCTCACTATTTACCTTCTCTCAAGGTCTAACCTAGCCTCCCAGTTACAATCTCATCTCACGAGGGGTCAAGAACATTTCAAAAACTGACAGGTTAGGAGTCTGCCCAGGGGTGATCTTTTAGTAGCGGGAAAGGACTAGTGGCACTTCAATCAAGTTCCAACTCTTATTCTATTCAATTCATTCTACCGAGTACCACTACTTATGTTCACACTGGTTTATGGCTAATTGAAAGTATGTGATTTGTTACCACTACTCATACATTATACATCTATTATCAATAACATGAATACCCCTATCATCTATTATAACTCTAGGACTATCACATTGAATAACAAAAGCTTTGAGTATGATACAGTAATACATTAGACACATTTCAATACACCTCTACCCAGACATTTTTCATTGGTACACCTGTGTATACTTGAGGATCCTGCATGGTGGTAATTGGATGACGTGCATTTGTTTTACCTGGAGGAAAACCCATCAGCAGGAGGGATATGGGATGGCTCTATTAGTCTACCTTGTCCATCTCTCCAGAGTCCACCAGACTCCTCACCACATCTCTTCACCTTCCAGACAGTTTATCCTTCAGGTAACACAAATCTTCCTATATTAACCAATATGTGTATGCGTGCATGTGTGTGTGTGTTCACCTTTTTAAAACTAAAACAATACAACGAAAAACAAACAAAACATAGATTTGTTAGCTGTCACATAAAACCCTGTTGTCTATTTGACAGCTATGTTCTCCCTGGTGTGACAGCCATGTATGGTTGTGCGTGTAAGTGTGGACCTTACTAGCAGCTACTTCCGTTGGTAACTGTGTCCCTGTATAAAGTCCTCTATGTAGTGTCCTAATCATGTGCTGGTATTGCTATAAAACGATTTCTCAGTCACCTCAACATCGCCCTCTAGACTAGAAAAATGCTAAAGACCAATGTATATCAATCGATTTTCCCTCTGCCAACTCACATGTCATTCTCAGTACCTCATATTCAGCTACTTGACTAAGTGGGAAAGGCAAAGAGGTCTCTTTCTATAACACTTTCTTCAAATATAACAGTATCCAGTACATGCCTGTCTAACAGTGAAAATTATAAAACATGAAAATTCTACATTTTCTAGGGTTTCACATTATGTCGTATCTTGTGGTAAAAATCCTACTCCAATGTTCCACACAGAGATGCATATCTGTATGCCTATCCTCTAGCAATCTCCTGTCTCCACCCTTTGTGCATCCATAAAAAGGCACATTTTTGTACAGGAGGCACGAGCCAAAACAAAAAAAACAAAACAGATATGCAATCTATAACACATGAATCGTATTTCCACAACAGAACCTTTCTGCTTAAAATCAGCAGTTTCTATACACATGAAAACAAAACCCCTGACTGTTTCTGTAACTTATGTCAATCTAGTGTGTGTATCTCTGAATTTGTCTTATGTAAAATCATAAAAATATGTTTTAGCCCCATTGTTGAGACTGTGTCTGATTTTATCTCTACCAGAGCAGAGAGAGAGAGAGAGAGAGGGAGGGAGAGAGATAGAGAGAGAGAGAGAGAGAGGGAGGGAGAGAGAGAGAGAGGGGTAGAGAGGGGTAGAGAGAGAGAGGGGGCGGGAGAGGGAGAGAGAGAGAGAGAGTAGCGTTTGTGTAAAGAATGAGAAATAGGAAAGCAATGAATGATGGAAATACAAAGGTTTGAATAGAAACATACATGTAGAAAGGGAGATTTTTACAACAAAATGACAGCTGGATTGGACTCTGACTCTATGGGGAAATGGCTGTATTCATTCCACTGTTCCCCTTAGCTATTTGCTAACTATGACCCCTCCCCATACTTGACTAGGGGTTCTTAACAGTGCAACCCAGTGTCGTCCGTCATTTGTTCATTAAGAACTCGGTATCTCATTGACTACATACCTTTTCAACGGACTTTTCTAACTTATAATAGAGAAATGTAAAAATGTACTCTTAATGACTCATATTTTCTCTGAAATACATAAAACGATATTTTGGAGCAAAGTATGTACATACTTCATTGTTGGATAATGATTCTCAGCCAAACAAATTATCATGAGTCACTGCAGCCTAAAACAAAAGAGTGTTCCAATTGTCTATTGTTAATTAGTCTTTCAAGAGTAATTCTTCTATTTCTCTATCTCACCCCTTTTAAACACTTGTCTATACTTCTTTTGTGTCCCTTTTATCTGTGAAAAGAAAAACAAGATAGTTATCTTAAAACAGCAAACAAAACAAACATTTCTATTCTTTGCCGTCGGCTAGCGATTTAGGAAAACAAACATGTGACAACATAAAACGAACAAACAAAATCAACAAAGATTACTTTTAAAAAAAATAAGTTTCTTTCTACATTTTGCACCTTAATGCTCGCCACAGATTAACTCTAGAGTCGGCTATATTTCTCCCCCCGAATATTAGTGGTTACAGAGTGTGCAATCAATTAAAGGGGAACCTCTGAGAGAAGTGTACGCCTCCTTTGTGGATGTCTATGTGATTTCCAACCCAGGTATTCATTCTTCTCTCTACACAGTTCCTACTCATGTGTCCCTTCTTGTGGCAGTAGAAGCACGTCCCTGTCATGTCTGCACAATGTTTTGCTAGGTGTCCTATTTTATTGCCTTGAAAACACTTCCTCAACTCGTGTTGTTTCTCTTCTTTTTTACAATCTCTTGCGAAATGGCCTTCTTCGTTACACTGCTGCAGTACAATGGATGTCTCCCCCTGTGTTAACCTTTTCATTATTCTCACCACTTTCAGCAGCTGCCCCTGCTGGTGGGACCGTTCCTCTTCTTTGTCCTGAAACATTACTTTTAACGTTACTTAAAACAACATACAACTTACTAGTTACAGTTTTTACATTTTTGGTATTGGCTGTACTTCCCGCCCCGACCGAATTTATCGGGGGCGTGTTTGCGCTCAGTTCGCCACGCTTTGCAACGCACACTTCCGGAATGCTTGTTTCCGGTACGCTTACTTCCGCTGAACACGTGTTTTTCCTTACACTCACTTCCGCTGTGCGTTCGCTGCTCTGCCACGTGTTACCTTCCATTTGCCACGATTTTAAACAATGATTATGTGCATTTCTCACTTTCGTTGACTTAATCAACCGTACTTTATCTTTTACGGTATTTAGCACCTCTGCATTAAAACTCCCTGTTGTTGGGAAAGGCCTATCACAATCTTTGGTCATTTCGACCCACGTGTCACAATACACAGTTGCGTATGCACCATATTTTGCACACATGAGAAATCTTGCTGACTCAATAAGACCTTCCTTAGGCAGTAAATTGGTAATCTCTAGCGTATGCCTAGCACCCATGTTGCACAATATACTTTCTACCCGGAACACAGACACACCGCAATGCTCTGTTCCTTACGGCCAAATGTGAAACACAGACACACCGCAATGCTCTGTTCTTTCCACTAAATAATTTCAACTCTGTTGCTATACTCACCGCTAGAGATCTATAATGCTCGGTGAACGTATTTCCTTTAGCCGCGTTCACTCGCTTTTCTCGCCCCTGGCGAGGATCCCTAATACAGAAATATCACTGTGGGCCCCAAGGGCTATCAGCTCCTCGATAGCCTGGCTCAACCACAAAAATCTGCTGAGTTTATTATCGCTGGGAGCGCAAGTTAATACAATCAACCTGCCTTTCCAGTATAATTCCTCCTAGCTGCTTCACCAATTCGCACTAACGGTGCGATCGGATCGCACTGCCTACCAATACTAATTATTAGCAAACCTTGCGATCTATTGGTAGCGCTTTTGCGAAAACTTCGTTTTCGCATTCGGTATACCTGCCCTGTATACCGTCCTTCAGTTGGGCAATCCGCCTCGTCAGACAGCAACTGAGCACCTCAACAATAAACAGTGTATCTACGTTACAAAATCGCACACTATACACCTTTTCTGCGCAGAAAATTGAAAGTTCCCAACAACCGTAATAATGTCTCAGAGGCTTTCACAAGTAATTATACTATGCATATAATAACTATCAAAACAATTGTTCAACCACGTGGCAAATCTACCGGAAGTTTGCGTACGCACAGCAGGAAGTACACATACGCACAGCAATGCAATACACTTTAAACCATTAAAACGACAATAAAAAGAAACATTTTTCTTTCTTGTCCCTAGATTCTAATTAGCGTTCCTTCAGTCTATGCAACAACGGACATTCGGTTTCGCAACACACAGTGAACCACAGGTATTAGACGCATTACGTTCTTTCCTGCTTTATACGACGCGTCCGTCCATCCACCCTTTGTTGAGGAACCGAATATCGTAAGCGTTGCATACCTGCCGGTAACGTAACTCCTAACTCACGAGCCCCCAAATTATTAAAGTAATTCTATCGTTTTAAAATAAGCATTGCCCAATCAATTGAATGTGTGTCCAAAGCACAAAGTGATTTATTTTTAACGGATGTAAATGGTCAACAATTCAATACATTATTATATCATGATAAAGTACAGTACAGCACAGCCAATACCAAAAGATAATACATACATACCGCTGCAATCGCTTGCGCACGCTGCGCAACCACGGGACCCGATGGACAATATTCTGTATAGAATATTGTGTCAGAGTTGACTGAGCCCCAGTGAGATGCAGCTAATATATATACAGTCAGTGTTTCATTGTGAACAATAGAGATGACGTAGATTGTTTCTATAGGTCCAGACGTTGGGTGGGTCCAGGCCAGACAGGTAATAGGTTGATTTAATCTAAGGAATCCAAAGGTGGGGGTCTTCTCTCCAGGGGGTCTGCTCCTTTTCATAGCCAGTATCATACAAAGGTTTTACTCTCTAATATCAATAACTAAAGTATGCAATGTGCGATCTCTTCGCCGATTGCACCGGACAGCTGCTGATGATTAGGGCTTCAATATGATATCAGGCATGACACCTTTCCTATTACCTAAACCTTTAATAACACTACAATGTACATATAATCACTATATATATATATATATATATATATATATATATATATATATAGACTAATAATAAACCGAATACTATCTGCTCTTGAATTACAGTGTAACAGAACCAATATGAAATGATATAAATAACTAACTGTTATAATGCGAGTGTGTGCGTGCGTATTTTACCGTGCGAACGCACCACATCACGTAACACGTGGCGTACGCTTCGCAATACGCACGGCAAACCAATATTAAACCAATATACTTTCGTTCGTCCAATTATACGACTTCAACAGTCCACCCTTTGATAGTACAATAAACTATCACCTTAAAGATGTTATAAGCAGGATCTCAGTACCACGTTTTATTGTTATGTAATACAAATCCCCTTTGGTGTATGTCCACACTGTTTGTAGATCTAAACAAGTTATCATAAGAGAGAGTCTTAATCCTCTAAACGACTTCTTCTTTTACTATAAACCGTACACTTCTGGAGCTTGGAGATAACTTTTTGTATGCCCTTCAAGGGTGCAATAAAACACTTAATACATTATTTGTGGCGTACGCTTCGCAATACGCACGGCAAACCAATATTAAACCAATATACTTTCGTTCATCCAATTATACGACTTCAACAACATATATATATATATATATATATACACATATATATATATACACATATATATATATATATATATATATATATATACACATATATATATATATATATATATATATATACACACACATATATATATATATATATATATATATATATATATATATATATATACATACATATATATATATATATATATATATATATATATATATATATATATATATATACATACATATATATATATATATATATATATATATATATATATATATATATATATATATATATATATATATATATATATATATATATATATAATGATCTAAAATATGAGGACAGTCTACCTCCTCGTGGGGAATCACACTGTTTTCTTTGTTTTTATTTTTCAACCTTTCAATGTACATGAGCAATATGTAAAACAATATTTTGCGCTTCAATTTTGGACTTACAATCTTTTCTACAAAAGACCCTTAGTCTTGGTGGTGTTCACTAACATACCCCTAATGCAATGAGTCCCTTGAAGGTTCCAACAGTTCACCACTGTGATCCTCTCTTCTACTAAGGCAATACTTTAACAGGCAGTACTGTATACCCCTACCCCATGAACTTTACATTCTGATGAATGGGAAGTTCACAGAGTAGAAGCATCAGCAACATTGCTGCCCGCTGAAATCAGGCAGGCCGCAGTAGGTGAGCAGATTGCAGGGTTGGACCATTTAAGCCATCAATAGGCTAGGCCAAATTAACTGAATGAAAGTAAAACGTCTGAATTAAAGTAAATTAAAGTAAATTTCAAGGATATAAAACAAGAATATTAAATTTGGTGAGATCATGAAACGTTTAACATGGTTGGGGTACAAAAATACGATATCCATCATTCCGACAATGGTTAAATCGTCAATAAAATACAATAGGCAATTAAAACGATATACAAAAAAATTCACACTTATGTAAAAAGTGACAGATATGATTTCCGACCTCCCATGATAAATAGAAAATGATAAACAGAAAATGCAGGCACTATGAGTTACGACACTTAAAACAGCGACAGTTAAATTGGCGGCATTAAGGGGGCAATGAGAGGACCCGCTGGCTGTCTAATCTTCAAGTCTTACTAAAAAAATTGAAAAAAGCATGCGGGTGCTTGGTCTAAACACTATTAACCTTCGCTGTGAGTTAGGGCGACCGCCCAGGTCGCAATGCTGAAGGGGGCCGTACTTTAAGTATATTAAAGTTTAATCTGGTTAAAACCTTAAATAATTTTAAATTACAGCTCTACGTCATGCCACAGTACATATGTTTGATTTACCTTTTTGAAAGCAATATGAATTAATTTCAATACCTGTACAATGTGGAGTCTCACTGCTCCATCTCCCAGAAGATAGACATTGGCTCTTATCGCTTCCATTAAGTAGAAATCCATCCAAACAACCAAAGTGACAGAGGGATTGAAAACTGAAGTTTCCACGTGGATGAGAACAATTCATATACCCCTGAGGCTGAGCTAACAAATGTGGACATTGTACAACTGTAGAATGAGAAAACAGAGATAAGGACTTTATAGTTACATGTATAACTATTTATTTATAATGTTTTTCCAGGAAAAAATACATTGAGCTACCTCTCATTTTGCCCGGTAACCACCCTTATGCCCAACTCACCACCTCCAACTCCTATAAAGAGGCCAGCAATTGAATTCAACGTAGGTTCTCTAGTAGTCCCTTCCACATCATGGGGCTGCCAAATGAAAGCAGGAGCCGTGCAGTCTAGTACTGCTGCACACGGCCTGCTCTGGTGGTTCCGCCTCCAAAAGGGACCCACCTTCCTCTACATCAAACTCTGCCTATTAGAAAAAATAAGGCAGCTCACAGCCTTTTACTGTAAACGGCACAGGTTTCGCCTGCGCCCTTCACCTTGACTTAGGTGAGTGGCACATATACACTTTTTCCTCGGCCCACACCTGACTCCTTACTCCCCCACCATGTTTGTGTGCCTCGTTTGTTGCCCCCCTCCCCCATGTGTTTGTTTCTATCTGTCATCTCCCCCTCTCTTTGCTTCCCCTTTGTGTTTCTTTCTTCAATGTATGTTGTATGTGTACCTCTCTCTGTCTCCCCATGTATG
>NW_027447847.1:0-22792 GCF_038048845.1 Mixophyes fleayi | reverse complement strand
TTTCATGACTTATGATTTATGATTCAATTTATGATTCAATTCATGATTCATGATTCAATTCATGATTCGATTCATGATTCAATTCATGATTCATGATTCATGATTCAATTCATGATTCATGATTCATGATTCGATTCATGATTCATGATTTAAGATTCAATTCATGATTCATTTCATGATTCATGATTCAATTCATGATTCAATTCATGATTCATAATTCAATTCATGATTCAAGATTCATGATTCAATTCATGATTCATGATTCATGATTCGATTCATGATTCATTAATCAATTCATGATTCATGATTTGATTCATGATTTATGATTCAAATCATGAATCAAGATTCATGATTCATGATTCAATTCATGATTCATGATTCAATTTATGATTCATGATTTGATTCATGATTCATGATTCATGATTCAATTCATGATTCATTTCATGATTCATGATTCAATTAATGATTCATGATTCATGATTCAATTCATGATTCATTTCATGTTTCATGATTCATTTCATGATTCATGATTTAATTCATGATTAATGATTCATGATTCAATTCATGATTCATGATGCAATTCATGATTCATGATTCAATTCATGATTCATGATTCAATTCATGTTTCATGATTCGATTCATGATTCATGATTCAATTCATGATTCATGATTCATGATTCGATTCATGATTCATGATTCATGATTCAATCATGATTCATGATTCGATTCATGATTCATGATTCAATTCATGACTTATGATTTATGATTCAATTATGATTCAATTCATGATTCATGATTCAATTCATGATTCGATTCATGATTCAATTCATGATTCATGATTCATGATTGAATTCATGATTCATGATTCATGATTCGATTCATGATTCATGATTTAAGATTCAATTCATGATTCATTTCATGATTCATGATTCAATTCATGATTCATGATTCATGATTCAATTCATGATTCATTTCATGTTTCATGATTCATTTCATGATTCATGATTTAATTCATGATTAATGATTCATGATTCAATTCATGATTCATGATGCAATTCATGATTCATGATTCAATTCATGATTCATGATTCAATTCATGTTTCATGATTCGATTCATGATTCATGATTCAATTCATGATTCATGATTCATGATTCGATTCATGATTCATGATTCATGATTCATGATTCAATTCATGATTCATTATTCGATTCATGATTCATGATTCAATTCATGACTTATGATTTATGATTCAATTTATGATTCAATTCATGATTCATGATTCAATTCATGATTCATGATTCACGATTCAATTCATGATTCATGATTCGATTCATGATTCATAATTCAATTCATGATTTATGATTTATGATTCAATTTATGATTCAATTTATGATTCATGATTCAAATCATGATTCAATTCATGATTCATGATTCATGATTCATGATTCAATTCATGATTCATGATTAATTTCATGATTCATGATTCGATTCATGATTCATGATTCATGATTCAATTCATGATTCAATATTCATGATTCAATTCATGATTCATGATTTATGATTCAATTCATGATTCATAATTCAATTCATGATTCAAGATTCATGATTCAATTCATGATTCATGATTCGATTCATGATTCATTAATCAATTCATGATTCATGATTTGATTCATGATTTATGATTCAAATCATGAATCAAGATTCATGATTCATGATTCAATTCATGATTCATGATTCAATTTATGATTCATGATTTGATTCATGATTCATGATTCATGATTCAATTCATGATTCATTTCATGATTCATGATTCAATTAATGATTCATGATTCAATTCATGATTCATGATTCAATTCATGATTCATTTCATGTTTCATGATTCATTTCATGATTCATGATTTAATTCATGATTAATGATTCATGATTCAATTCATGATTCATGATGCAATTCATGATTCATGATTCAATTCATGATTCATGATTCAATTCATGTTTCATGATTCGATTCATGATTCATGATTCAATTCATGATTCATGATTCATGATTCGATTCATGATTCATGATTCATGATTCATGATTCAATTCATGATTCATGATTCGATTCATGATTCATGATTCAATTCATGACTTATGATTTATGATTCAATTTATGATTCAATTCATGATTCATGATTCAATTCATGATTCATGATTCATGATTCGATTCATGATTCAATTCATGATTCATGATTCATGATTGAATTCATGATTCATGATTCGATTCATGATTCATGATTTAAGAGTCAATTCATGATTCAATTCATGATTCATGATTCAATTCATGATTCATGATTTGATTCATGATTCATGATTCAATTCATGATTCATGATTCGATTCATGATTCATGATTCAATTCATGATTTATTATTTATGATTCAATTTATGATTCAATTCATGATTCATTATTCAATTCATGATTCATTATTCAATTCATGATTCATGATTCATGATTCGATTCATGATTCATGATTCAATTCATGATTCATGATTCAATTCATGATTCATGATTCATGATTCATGATTCGATTCATGATTCATGATTCAATTCATGATTCATGATTCATGATTCAATTCATGATTCATGATTCATGATTCAATTCATGATTCATGATTCATGATTCATGATTCGATTCATGATTCATGATTCAATTCTTGATTCATGATTCATGATTCAAGTCATGATTCATGATTCAATTCATGATTCATGATTCGATTCATGATTCATGATTCATGATTCATGATTCATGATTCATGATTCATGATTCGATTTATGATTCATGATTCATGATTCAATTCATGATTCATGATTCGATTCATGATTCATGATTCATGATTCAATTCATGATTCATGATTCGATTCATGATTCATGATTCAATTCATGATTCATGATTTATGATTCAATTCATGATTCAATTCATGTTTCATTATTCAATTCATGATTCATGATTCATGATACGATTCATGATTCATGATTCAATTTATGATTCATGATTTGATTCATGATTCATGATTCAATTCATGATTCATGATTCATGATTCAATTCATGATTCATTTCATGTTTCATGATTCATTTCATGATTCATGATTTAATTCATGATTCATGATTCAATTCATGTTTCATGATTCGATTCATGATTCATGATTCAATTCATGATTCATGATTCATGATTCGATTCATGATTCATGATTCATGATTCAATTCATGATTCATGATTCGATTCATGATTCATGATTGAATTCATGACTTATGATTTATGATTCAATTTATGATTCAATTCATGATTCATGATTCAATTCATGATTCATGATTCATGATACGATTCATGATTCATGATTCAATTTATGATTCATGATTTGATTCATGATTCATGATTCAATTCATGATTCATGATTCATGATTCAATTCATGATTCATTTCATGTTTCATGATTCATTTCATGATTCATGATTTAATTCATGATTCATGATTCAATTCATGTTTCATGATTCGATTCATGATTCATGATTCAATTCATGATTCATGATTCATGATTCGATTCATGATTCATGATTCAATTCATGATTCATGATTCGATTCATGATTCATGATTCAATTCATGACTTATGATTTATGATTCAATTTATGATTCAATTCATGATTCATGATTCAATTCATGATTCATGATTCATGATTCGATTCATGATTCAATTCATGATTCATGATTGAATTCATGATTCATGATTCGATTCATGATTCATGATTTAAGATTCAATTCATGATTCAATTCATGATTCATGATTCAATTCATGATTCATGATTTGATTCATGATTCATGATTCAATTCATGATTCATGATTCAATTCATGATTCATGATTCATTATTTAATTCATGATTTATGATTTATGATTCAATTTATGATTCAATTCATGATTCATGATTCATGATTCGATTCATGATTCATGATTCAATTCATGATTTATTATTTATGATTCAATTTATGATTCAATTCATGATTCATTATTCAATTCATGATTCATGATTCATGATTCGATTCATGATTCATGATTCAATTCATGATTCATGATTCATGATTCAATTCATGATTCATGATTCATGATTCGATTCATGATTCATGATTCAATTCATGATTCATGATTCATGATTCAATTCATGATTCATGATTCATGATTCAATTCATGATTCATGATTCAATTTATGATTCATGATTTGATTCATGATTAATGATTCATGATTCAATTCATGATTCATTTCATGATTCATGATTCAATTAATGATTCATGATTCATGATTCAATTCATGATTCATTTCATGTTTCATGATTCATTTCATGATTCATGATTTAATTCATGATTAATGATTCATGATTCAATTCATGATTCATGATGCAATTCATGATTCATGATTCAATTCATGATTCATGATTCAATTCATGTTTCATGATTCGATTCATGATTCATGATTCAATTCATGATTCATGATTCATGATTCGATTCATGATTCATGATTCATGATTCAATTCATGATTCATGATTCGATTCATGATTCATGATTCAATTCATGACTTATGATTTATGATTCAATTTATGATTCAATTCATGATTCATGATTCAATTCATGATTCGATTCATGATTCAATTCATGATTCATGATTCATGATTGAATTCATGATTCATGATTCATGATTCGATTCATGATTCATGATTTAAGATTCAATTCATGATTCATTTCATGATTCATGATTCAATTCATGATTCATGATTCAATTCATGATTCATTTCATGTTTCATGATTCATTTCATGATTCATGATTTAATTCATGATTAATGATTCATGATTCAATTCATGATTCATGATGCAATTCATGATTCATGATTCAATTCATGATTCATGATTCAATTCATGTTTCATGATTCGATTCATGATTCATGATTCAATTCATGATTCATGATTCATGATTCGATTCATGATTCATGATTCATGATTCATGATTCAATTCATGATTCATGATTCGATTCATGATTCATGATTCAATTCATGACTTATGATTTATGATTCAATTTATGATTCAATTCATGATTCATGATTCAATTCATGATTCATGATTCACGATTCAATTCATGATTCATGATTCGATTCATGATTCATAATTCAATTCATGATTTATGATTTATGATTCAATTTATGATTCAATTTATGATTCATGATTCAAATCATGATTCAATTCATGATTCATGATTCATGATTCATGATTCAATTCATGATTCATGATTAATTTCATGATTCATGATTCGATTCATGATTCATGATTCATGATTCAATTCATGATTCAATATTCATGATTCAATTCATGATTCATGATTTATGATTCAATTCATGATTCATAATTCAATTCATGATTCAAGATTCATGATTCAATTCATGATTCATGATTCGATTCATGATTCATTAATCAATTCATGATTCATGATTCAATTCATGATTCATGATTCAATTTATGATTCATGATTTGATTCATGATTCATGATTCATGATTCAATTCATGATTCATTTCATGATTCATGATTCAATTAATGATTCATGATTCATGATTCAATTCATGATTCATTTCATGTTTCATGATTCATTTCATGATTCATGATTTAATTCATGATTAATGATTCATGATTCAATTCATGATTCATGATGCAATTCATGATTCATGATTCAATTCATGATTCATGATTCAATTCATGTTTCATGATTCGATTCATGATTCATGATTCAATTCATGATTCATGATTCATGATTCGATTCATGATTCATGATTCATGATTCAATTCATGATTCATGATTCGATTCATGATTCATGATTCAATTCATGACTTATGATTTATGATTCAATTTATGATTCAATTTATGATTCATGATTCAATTCATGATTCGATTCATGATTCAATTCATGATTCATGATTCATGATTCAATTCATGATTCATGATTCATGATTCGATTCATGATTCATGATTTAAGATTCAATTCATGATTCATTTCATGATTCATGATTCAATTCATGATTCATGATTCATGATTCAATTCATGATTCATTTCATGTTTCATGATTCATTTCATGATTCATGATTTAATTCATGATTAATGATTCATGATTCAATTCATGATTCATGATGCAATTCATGATTCATGATTCAATTCATGATTCATGATTCAATTCATGTTTCATGATTCGATTCATGATTCATGATTCAATTCATGATTCATGATTCATGATTCGATTCATGATTCATGATTCATGATTCATGATTCAATTCATGATTCATGATTCGATTCATGATTCATGATTCAATTCATGACTTATGATTTATGATTCAATTTATGATTCAATTCATGATTCATGATTCAATTCATGATTCATGATTCATGATTCGATTCATGATTCAATTCATGATTCATGATTCATGATTGAATTCATGATTCATGATTCGATTCATGATTCATGATTTAAGATTCAATTCATGATTCAATTCATGATTCATGATTCAATTCATGATTCATGATTTGATTCATGATTCATGATTCAATTCATGATTCATGATTCGATTCATGATTCATGATTCAATTCATGATTTATTATTTATGATTCAATTTATGATTCAATTCATGATTCATTATTCAATTCATGATTCATGATTCATGATTCGATTCATGATTCATGATTCAATTCATGATTCATGATTCATGATTCAATTCATGATTCATGATTCATGATTCGATTCATGATTCATGATTCAATTCATGATTCATGATTCATGATTCAATTCATGATTCATGATTCATGATTCAATTCATGATTCATGATTCATGATTCATGATTCGATTCATGATTCATGATTCAATTCTTGATTCATGATTCATGATTCAAGTCATGATTCATGATTCAATTCATGATTCATGATTCGATTCATGATTCATGATTCATGATTCATGATTCATGATTCATGATTCGATTTATGATTCATGATTTATGATTCAATTCATGATTCATGATTCGATTCATGATTCATGATTCATGATTCAATTCATGATTCATGATTCGATTCATGATTCATGATTCAATTCATGATTCATGATTTATGATTCAATTCATGATTCAATTCATGTTTCATTATTCAATTCATGATTCATGATTCATGATACGATTCATGATTCATGATTCAATTTATGATTCATGATTTGATTCATGATTCAATTCATGATTCATGATTCATGATTCAATTCATGATTCATTTCATGTTTCATGATTCATTTCATGATTCATGATTTAATTCATGATTCATGATTCAATTCATGTTTCATGATTCGATTCATGATTCAATTCATGATTCATGATTCATGATTCGATTCATGATTCATGATTCAATTCATGACTTATGATTTATGATTCAATTTATGATTCAATTCATGATTCATGATTCAATTCATGATTCATGATTCATGATACGATTCATGATTCATGATTCAATTTATGATTCATGATTTGATTCATGATTCATGATTCAATTCATGATTCATGATTCATGATTCAATTCATGATTCATTTCATGTTTCATGATTCATTTCATGATTCATGATTTAATTCATGATTCATGATTCAATTCATGTTTCATGATTCGATTCATGATTCATGATTCAATTCATGATTCATGATTCATGATTCGATTCATGATTCATGATTCATGATTCAATTCATGATTCATGATTCGATTCATGATTCATGATTCAATTCATGACTTATGATTTATGATTCAATTTATGATTCAATTCATGATTCATGATTCAATTCATGATTCATGATTCATGATTCGATTCATGATTCAATTCATGATTCATGATTGAATTCATGATTCATGATTCGATTCATGATTCATGATTTAAGATTCAATTCATGATTCAATTCATGATTCATGATTCAATTCATGATTCATGATTTGATTCATGATTCATGATTCAATTCATGATTCATGATTCAATTCATGATTCATGATTCATTATTTAATTCATGATTTATGATTTATGATTCAATTTATGATTCAATTCATGATTCATGATTCATGATTCGATTCATGATTCATGATTCAATTCATGATTCATGATTCAATTCATGATTCATGATTCATGATTCAATTCATGATTCATGATTCATGATTCATGATTCGATTCATGATTCATGATTCAATTCTTGATTCATGATTCATGATTTAATTCATGATTCATGATTCAATTCATGATTCATGATTCGATTCATGATTCATGATTCATGATTCATGATTCATGATTCATGATTCGATTTATGATTCATGATTCATGATTCAATTCATGATTCATGATTCGATTCATGATTCATGATTCAATTCATGATTCATGATTCGATTCATGATTCATGATTCAATTCATGATTCATGATTTATGATTCAATTCATGATTCAATTCATGTTTCATTATTCAATTCATGATTCATGATTCATGATACGATTCATGATTCATGATTCAATTTATGATTCATGATTTGATTCATGATTCATGATTCAATTCATGAATCATGATTCATGATTCATAATTGAATTCATGATTTATGATTCATGATTCAATTCATGATTCATTTCATGATTCATGATTCAATTCATGATTCATGATTCATGATTCAATTTATGATTCTATTCATGATTCATTTCATGATTAATGATTCATGATTCAATTGATGATTCATGATGCAATTCATGATTCATAATTCAATTCATGATTCATGATTCAATTCATGTTTCATGATTCGATTCATGATTCATGATTCAAGATTCATGATTTGATTCATGATTCATGATTCAATTCATGATTCATGATTCATGATTGAATTCATGATTCATGATTCAAATCATGAATTAATTCATGATTCATGATTCAATTCATGATTTATGATTCAATTCATGATTCATGATTCAATTCATGATTCATGATTCGATTCATGATTAATGATTTATGATTCAATTCATGATTCATGATTCAATTCATGATTCATGATTCGATTCATGATTCATGATTCATGATTCGATTCATGATTCATGATTCATGATTCAATTCATGATTCATGATTCGATTCATGATTCATGATTCAATTCATGACTTATGATTTATGATTCAATTTATGATTCAATTCATGATTCATGATTCAATTCATGATTCATGATTCATGATTCGATTCATGATTCAATTCATGATTCATGATTGAATTCATGATTCATGATTCGATTCATGATTCATGATTTAAGATTCAATTCATGATTCAATTCATGATTCATGATTCAATTCATGATTCATGATTTGATTCATGATTCATGATTCAATTCATGATTCATGATTCAATTCATGATTCATGATTCATTATTTAATTCATGATTTATGATTTATGATTCAATTTATGATTCAATTCATGATTCATGATTCATGATTCGATTCATGATTCATGATTCAATTCATGATTCATGATTCAATTCATGATTCATGATTCATGATTCAATTCATGATTCATGATTCATGATTCATGATTCGATTCATGATTCATGATTCAATTCTTGATTCATGATTCATGATTTAATTCATGATTCATGATTCAATTCATGATTCATGATTCGATTCATGATTCATGATTCATGATTCATGATTCATGATTCATGATTCGATTTATGATTCATGATTCATGATTCAATTCATGATTCATGATTCGATTCATGATTCATGATTCAATTCATGATTCATGATTCGATTCATGATTCATGATTCAATTCATGATTCATGATTTATGATTCAATTCATGATTCAATTCATGTTTCATTATTCAATTCATGATTCATGATTCATGATACGATTCATGATTCATGATTCAATTTATGATTCATGATTTGATTCATGATTCATGATTCAATTCATGAATCATGATTCATGATTCATAATTGAATTCATGATTTATGATTCATGATTCAATTCATGATTCATTTCATGATTCATGATTCAATTCATGATTCATGATTCAATTTATGATTCTATTCATGATTCATTTCATGATTAATGATTCATGATTCAATTGATGATTCATGATGCAATTCATGATTCATAATTCAATTCATGATTCATGATTCAATTCATGTTTCATGATTCGATTCATGATTCATGATTCAAGATTCATGATTTGATTCATGATTCATGATTCAATTCATGATTCATGATTCATGATTGAATTCATGATTCATGATTCAAATCATGAATTAATTCATGATTCATGATTCAATTCATGATTTATGATTCAATTCATGATTCATGATTCAATTCATGATTCATGATTCGATTCATGATTAATGATTTATGATTCGTTTCATGATTCATGATTCATTTAATCATTCGTGTTTCAATTCATAATTCATGATTCAATTCATGATTCATGATTCAATTCATGATTCATGATTCGATTCATTATTCATGATTCATGATTCATGATTCGATTCATGATTCTTGATTCATTTCATGATTCATGATTCATGATTCAAATCATGATTCATGTTTCGATTCAGAATTCATGATTCATGATTCGATTCATAATTCATGATTCATAATTCATGATTCGATTCATGATTCGTGATTCATGATTCAATTCATGATTCATGATTTACAATTCAATTCATGATTCATGATTCGATTCATGATTCATAATTCAATTCATGATTTATGATTTATGATTCAATTTATGATTCAATTCATGATTCATGATTCAAATCATGATTCAATTCATGATTCATGATTCATGATTCAATTCATGATTCATGATTAATTTCATGATTCATGATTCGATTTATGATTCATGATTCATGATTCAATTCATGATTCAATATTCATGATTCAATTCATGATTCATGATTTATGATTCAATTCATGATTCATAATTCAATTCATGATTCAAGATTCATGATTCAATTCATGATTCATGATTCATGATTTGATTCATGATTCATTAATCAATTCATGATTCATGATTTGATTCATGATTTATGATTCAAATCATGAATCAAGATTCATGATTCATGATTCAATTCATGATTCATGATTCAATTTATGATTCATGATTTGATTCATGATTCATGATTCATGATTCAATTCATGATTCATTTCATGATTCATGATTCAATTAATGATTCATGATTCATGATTCAATTCATGATTCATTTCATGTTTCATGATTCATTTCATGATTCATGATTTATTTCATGATTAATGATTCATGATTCAATTCATGATTCATGATGCAATTCATGATTCATGATTCAATTCATGATTCATGATTCAATTCATGTTTCATGATTCGATTCATGATTCATGATTCAATTCATGATTCATGATTCATGATTCGATTCATAATTCATGATTCATGATTCAATTCATGATTCATGATTCGATTCATGATTCATGATTCAATTCATGACTTATGATTTATGATTCAATTTATGATTCAATTCATGATTCATGATTCAATTCATGATTCATGATTCATGATTGAATTCATGATTCATGATTCATGATTCGATTCATGATTCATGATTTAAGATTCAATTCATGATTTATTTCATGATTCATGATTCAATTCATGATTCATGATTCATGATTCAATTCATGATTCATTTCATGTTTCATGATTCATTTCATGATTCATGATTTAATTCATGATTAATGATTCATGATTCAATTCATGATTCATGATGCAATTCATGATTCATGATTCAATTCATGATTCATGATTCATGATTCGATTCATGATTCATGATTCATGAATCATGATTCAATTCATGATTCATGATTCGATTCATGATTCATGATTCAATTCATGACTTATGATTTATGATTCAATTTATGATTCAATTCATGATTCATGATTCAATTCATGATTCATGATTCATGATTCGATTCATGATTCAATTCATGATTCATGATTCATGATTGAATTCATGATTCATGATTCGATTCATGATTCATGATTTAAGATTCAGTTCATGATTCAATTCATGATTCATGATTCAATTCATGATTCATGATTTGATTCATGATTCATGATTCAATTCATGAATCATGATTCAATTCATGATTCATGATTCATTATTTAATTCATGATTTATGATTTATGATTCAATTTATGATTCAATTCATGATTCATGATTTATGATTCAATTCATGATTCATGATTCAATTCATGATTTATTATTTATGATTCAATTTATGATTCAATTCATGATTCATTATTCAATTCATGATTCATGATTCATGATTCGATTCATGATTCATGATTCAATTCATGATTCATGATTCATGATTCAATTCATGATTCATGATTCATGATTCATGATTCAATTCATGATTCATGATTCATGATTCAATTCATGATTCATGATTCATGATTCAATTCATGATTCATGATTCATGATTCATGATTCGATTCATGATTCATGATTCAATTCTTGATTCATGATTCATGATTCAATTCATGATTCATGATTCAATTCATGATTCATGATTCGATTCATGATTCATGATTCATGATTCATGATTCATGATTCGATTTATGATTCATGATTCATGATTCAATTCATGATTCATGATTCATGATTCATGATTCATGATTCATGATTCGATTTATGATTCATGATTCATGATTCAATTCATGATTCATGATTCGATTCATGATTCATGATTCATGATTCAATTCATGATTCATGATTCGATTCATGATTCATGATTCAATTCATGATTCATGATTTATGATTCAATTCATGATTCAATTCATGTTTCATTATTCAATTCATGATTCATGATTCATGATACGATTCATGATTCATGATTCAATTTATGATTCATGATTTGATTTATGATTCATGATTCAATTCATGAATCATGATTCATGATTCATAATTGAATTCATGATTTATGATTCATGATTCAATTCATGATTCATTTCATGATTCATGATTCAATTCATGATTCATGATTCATGATTCAATTTATGATTCTATTCATGATTCATTTCATGATTAATGATTCATGATTCAATTGATGATTCATGATGCAATTCATGATTCATAATTCAATTCATGATTCATGATTCAATTCATGTTTCATGATTCGATTCATGATTCATGATTCATGATTCGATTCATGATTCATGATTCAAGATTCATGATTTGATTCATGATTCATGAATCAATTCATGATTCATGATTCATGATTCATGATTGAATTCATGATTCATGATTCAAATCATGAATTAATTCATGATTCATGATTCAATTCATGATTTATGATTCAATTCATGATTCATGATTCAATTCATGATTCATGATTCGATTCATGATTAATGATTTATGATTCGTTTCATGATTCATGATTCATTTCATGATTCGTGTTTCGATTCATAATTCATGATTCAATTCATGATTCATGATTCAATTCATGATTTATGATTCGATTCATTATTCATGATTCATGATTCATGATTCGATTCATGATTCTTGATTCATTTCATGATTCATGATTCATGATTCAAATCATGATTCATGTTTCGATTCAGAATTCATGATTCATGATTCGATTTATAATTCATGATTCATAATTCATGATTCGATTCATGATTCATGATTCATGATTCAATTCATGATTCATGATTCACGATTCAATTCATGATTCATGATTCGATTCATGATTCATAATTCAATTCATGATTTATGATTTATGATTCAATTTATGATTCAATTCATGATTCATGATTCAAATCATGATTCAATTCATGATTCATGATTCATGATTCATGATTCAATTCATGATTCATGATTAATTTCATGATTCATTATTCGATTCATGATTCATGATTCATGATTCAATTCATGATTCAATATTCATGATTCAATTCATGATTCATGATTAATTTCATGATTCATTATTCGATTCATGATTCATGATTCATGATTGAATTCATGATTCAATATTCATGATTCAATTCATGATTCATGATTTATGATTCAATTCACGATTCAATTCATGATTCATAATTCAATTCATGATTCAAGATTCATGATTCAATTCATGATTCATGATTCATGATTCGATTCATGATTTATGATTCAAATCATGAATCAAGATTCATGATTCATGATTCAATTCATGATTCATGATTCAATTTATGATTCATGATTTGATTCATGATTCATGATTCATGATTCAATTCATGATTCATTTCATGATTCATGATTCAATTAATGATTCATGATTCGTGATTCAATTCATGATTCATTTCATGTTTCATGATTCATTTCATGATTCATGATTTAATTCATGATTAATGATTCATGATTCAATTCATGATTCATGATGCAATTCATGATTCATGATTCAATTCATGATTCATGATTCAATTCATGTTTCATGATTCGATTCATGATTCATGATTCAGTTCATGATTCATGATTCATGATTCGATTCATGATTCATGATTCATGATTCAATTCATGATTCATGATTCGATTCATGATTCATGATTCAATTCATGACTTATGATTTATGATTCAATTTATGATTCAATTCATGATTCATGATTCAATTCATGATTCGATTCATGATTCAATTCATGATTCATGATTCATGATTGAATTCATGATTCATGATTCATGATTCGATTCATGATTCATGATTTAAGATTCAATTCATGATTCATTTCATGATTCATGATTCAATTCATGATTCATGATTCAATTCATGATTCATTTCATGTTTCATGATTCATTTCATGATTCATGATTTAATTCATGATTAATGATTCATGATTCAATTCATGATTCATGATGCAATTCATGATTCATGATTCAATTCATGATTCATGATTCAATTCATGTTTCATGATTCGATTCATGATTCATGATTCAATTCATGATTCATGATTCATGATTCGATTCATGATTCATGATTCATGATTCAATTCATGATTCATGATTCGATTCATGATTCATGATTCAATTCATGACTTATGATTCATGATTCGATTCATGATTCAATTCATGATTCATTATTCATGATTGAATTCATGATTCATGATTCGATTCATGATTCATGATTTAAGATTCAATTCATGATTCAATTCATGATTCATGATTCAATTCATGATTCATGATTCGATTCATGATTCATGATTCAATTCATGATTCATGATTTGATTCATGATTCATGATTCAATTCATGCATCATGATTCATGATTCATGATTCAATTCATGATTCATGATTCATGATTTAATTCATGATTCATGATTCATGATTGAATTCATGATTCATGATTGAATTCATGATTCATGATTCAATTCATGATTCAATTCATGATTCATGATTCAATTCATGATTCATGATTCGATTCATGATTCATGATTCATGATTCAATTCATGAATCATGATTCATGATTCATGATTTAATTCATAAATCATGATTGATGATTTAATTCATGATTCATGATTCAATTAATGTTTCATGATTCGATTCATGATTCAATTCATGATTCATGATTCATGATTCAATTCATGATTCATGATTCGATTCATGATTTATGATTCATGATTCAATTCATGATTCATGATTCGATTCATGATTTATGATTCATGATTCAATTCATGATTCATGATTCGACTTATGATTCATGATTCAATTCATGATTCATGATTCAATTCATGATTCAATTCATGATTCATGATTCAATTCATGATTCGAGATTCATGATTCGATTCATGATTCATGATTCGATTCATGATTCATGATTCATAATTTATGATTCGATTCATGATTTATGATTCATGATTCATGATTCAATTCATGATTCATGATTCAATTCATGATTCATGATTCGATTCATGATTCATGATTCATGATTCATGATTCATGATTCATGATTCATGATTCAATTCATGATTCATGATTCGATTCATGATTCATGATTCAATTCATGATTTATGATTTGATTCATGATTCATGATTCAATTCATGATTCATGATTCATTATTTAATTCATGATTTATGATTTATGATTCAATTTATGATTCAATTCATGATTCATGATTCATGATTCGATTCATGATTCATGATTCAATTCATGATTTATTATTTATGATTCAATTTATGATTCAATTCATGATTCATGATTCAATTTATAATTCATGATTCATGATTCGATTCATGATTCATGATTCAATTCATGATTCATGATTCATGATTCAATTCATGATTCATGATTCATGATTCGATTCATGATTCATAATTCAATTCATGATTCATGATTCATGATTCATGATTCATGATTCAATTCATGATTCATGATTCAATTCATGATTCATGATTCGATTCATGATTCATGATTCATGATTTATGATTCATGATTCAAGTCATGATTCATGATTCAATTCATAATTCATGATTCAATTCATGATTCATGATTTATGATTCAATTCATGATTCAATTCATGATTCATTTCATGATTCATGATTCGATTCATGATTCATGATTCATGAATCGATTCATGATTCATGATTCGATTCATGATTCATGATTCGATTCATGATTCATGATTCATGATTCAATTCATGATTCATGATTCATGAATCAATTCATGATTCATGATTTAATTCATGATTCATGATTCGATTCATGATTCATAATTCATGATTCATGATTCATGATTCAATTCATGATTTATGATTTATGATTCAATTTATGATTCAATTCATGATTCATGATTCAATTCATGATTCATGATTCATGATTCAATTCATGATTCATGATTCATAATTCAATTCATGATTCATAATTCAATTCATGATTCATGATTCGATTCATGATTCATGATTCATGATTCAATTCATGATTCATGATTCGATTCATGATTCATGATTCAATTCATGATTCATGATTTATGATTCAATTCATGATTCAATTCATGTTTCATTATTCAATTCATGATTCATGATTCATGATACGATTCATGATTCATGATTCAATTTATGATTCATGATTTGATTCATGATTCATGATTCAATTCATGAATCATGATTCATGATTCATAATTCAATTCATGATTTATGATTCATGATTCAATTCATGATTCATTTCATGATTCATGATTCAATTCATGATTCATGATTCATGATTCAATTCATAATTCAATTCATGATTCATGATTCAATTCATGATTCATGATTCGATTCATGATTTATGATTCATGATTCGATTCATGATTCATGATTCAAGATTCATGATTTGATTCATGATTCATGATTCAATTCATGATTCATGATTCATGATTCATGATTCAATTCATGATTCATGATTCAAATCATGAATTAATTCATGATTCATGATTCAATTCATGATTTATGATTCAATTCATGATTCATGATTCAATTCATGATTCATGATTCGATTCATGATTAATGATTTATGATTCGTTTCACGATGCATGATTCATTTCATGATTCGTGTTTCGATTCATAATTCATGATTCAATTCATGATTCATGATTCAATTCATGATTCATGATTCGATTCATGATTCATGATTCATGATTCGATTCATGATTCTTGATTCATTTCATGATTCATGATTCATGATTTTAATCATGATTCATGTTTCGATTCAGAATTCATGATTTGATTCATGATTCATGATTCGATTCATAATTCATGATTCATAATTCATGATTCGATTCATGATTCATGATTCATGATTCAATTCATGATTCATGATTCACGATTCAATTCATGATTCATGATTCGATTCATGATTCATGATTCAATTCATGATTTATGATTTATGATTCAATTTATGATTCAATTCATGATTCATGATTCAATTCATGATTCAATTCATGATTCATGATTCATGATTCATGATTCAATTCATGATTCATGATTAATTTCATGATTCATGATTCGATTCATGATTCATGATTCATGATTCATGATTCAATTCATGAATCATGATTTATGATTCAATTCATGATTCAATTCATGTTTCATGATTCAATTCATGATTCATAATTCATGATTCATGATTCGAATCATGATTCATTAATCAATTCATGATTCATGATTCAATTCATGATTCATGTTTTAATTTATGATTCATTATTTGATTCATGATTCATGATTCATGATTCAATTCATGATTCATTTCATGATTCATGATTCAATTCATGATTCATGATTCAATTCATGATTCATGATTCAATTCATGATTCATTTCATGTTTCATGATTCATTTCATGATTCATGATTTAATTCATGATTAATGATTCATGATTCAATTCATGATTCATGATCAATTCATGATTCATGATTCAATTCATGATTCATGATTCAATTCATGTTTCATGATTCGATTTATGATTCATGATTCAATTCATGATTCATGATTCATGATTCGATTCATGATTCATGATTCATGATTCAATTCATGATTCATGATTCGATTCATGATTCATGATTCATGATTTATGATTCATGATTCAATTCATGATTCATGATTCAATTCATGATTCATGATTTATGATTCAATTCATGATTCAATTCATGATTCATTTCATGATTCATGATTCGATTCATGATTCATGATTCATGAATCGATTCATGATTCATTATTCGATTCATGATTCATGATTCGATTCATGATTCATGATTCATGATTCAATTCATGATTCATGATTCGATTCATGATTCATGATTCAATTCATGATTCATGATTCACGATTCAATTCATGATTCATGATTCGATTCATGATTCATGATTCAATTCATGATTTATGATTTATGATTCAATTTATGATTCAATTCATGATTCATGATTCAATTCATGATTCAATTCATGATTCATGATTCATGATTCATGATTCAATTCATGATTCATGATTAATTTCATGATTCATGATTCGATTCATGATTCATGATTCATGATTCATGATTCAATTCATGAATCATGATTTATGATTCAATTCATGATTCAATTCATGTTTCATGATTCAATTCATGATTCATAATTCATGATTCATGATTCGAATCATGATTCATTAATCAATTCATGATTCATGATTCAATTCATGATTCATGATTTAATTTATGATTCATTATTTGATTCATGATTCATGATTCATGATTCAATTCATGATTCATTTCATGATTCATGATTCAATTCATGATTCATGATTCAATTCATGATTCATGATTCAATTCATGATTCATTTCATGTTTCATGATTCATTTCATGATTCATGATTTAATTCATGATTAATGATTCATGATTCAATTCATGATTCATGATCAATTCATGATTCATGATTCAATTCATGATTCATGATTCAATTCATGTTTCATGATTCGATTTATGATTCATGATTCAATTCATGATTCATGATTCATGATTCGATTCATGATTCATGATTCATGATTCAATTCATGATTCATGATTCGATTCATGATTCATGATTCATGATTTATGATTCATGATTCAATTCATGATTCATGATTCAATTCATGATTCATGATTTATGATTCAATTCATGATTCAATTCATGATTCATTTCATGATTCATGATTCGATTCATGATTCATGATTCATGAATCGATTCATGATTCATTATTCGATTCATGATTCATGATTCGATTCATGATTCATGATTCATGATTCAATTCATGATTCATGATTCGATTCATGATTCATGATTTAATTCATGATTCATGATTTGACTTATGATTCATGATTCAATTCATGATTCATGATTTATGATTCAATTCATGATTCAATTTATGATTCATGATTCAATTCATGATTCGAGATTCATGATTCGATTCATGATTCATGATTCGATTCATGATTCATGATTCATAATTTATGATTCGATTCATGATTCTTGATTCATGATTCATGATTCAATTCATGATTCATGATTCAATTCATGATTCATGATTCGATTCATGATTCATGATTTATGATTCAATTCATGATTCAATTCATGATTCATTTCATGATTCATGATTCGATTCATGATTCATGATTCATGAATCGATTCATGATTCATTATTCGATTCATGATTCATGATTCGATTCATGATTCATGATTCATGATTCAATTCATGATTCATGATTCGATTCATGATTCATGATTTAATTCATGATTCATGATTTGACTTATGATTCATGATTCAATTCATGATTCATGATTTATGATTCAATTCATGATTCAATTCATGATTCATGATTCAATTCATGATTCGAGATTCATGATTCGATTCATGATTCATGATTCGATTCATGATTCATGATTCATAATTTATGATTCGATTCATGATTCTTGATTCATGATTCATGATTCAATTCATGATTCATGATTCAATTCATGATTCATGATTCGATTCATGATTCATGATTCATGATTCATGATTCATGATTCGATTCATGATTCATGATTCATGATTCAATTCATGATTCATGATTCGATTCATGATTCATGATTCAATTCATGATTTATGATTTATGATTCAATTTATGATATAATTCATGAATCATGATTCAATTCATGATTCATGATTTGATTCATGATTCATGATTCAATTCATGATTCATGATTCATTATTTAATTCATGATTTATGATTTATGATTCAATTTATGATTCAATTCATGATTCATGATTCGATTCATGATTCATGATTCAATTCATGATTTATTATTTATGATTCAATTTATGATTCAATTCATGATTCGTTATTCAATTCATGATTCATGATTCATGATTCGATTCATGATTCATGATTCAATTCATGATTCATGATTCATGATTCAATTCATGATTCATAATTCATGATTCATGATTCAATTCATGATTCATGATTCAATTCATGATTCATGATTCATGATTCAATTCATGATTCATGATTCATGATTCATGATTCAATTCATGTTTCATGATTCGATTCATGATTCATGATTCATGATTCATGATTCAATTCATGATTCATGATTCAATTCATGATTCATGATTCAATTCATGATTCATGATTTATGATTCAATTCATGATTCAATTCATGATTCATTTCATGATTCATGATTTGATTCATGATTCATGATTAATGAATCGATTCATGATTCATGATTCGATTCATGATTCATGATTCGATTCATGATTCAATTCATGATTCATTTCATGATTCATGATTTGATTCATGATTCATGATTCATGAATCGATTCATGATTCATGATTCGATTCATGATTTATGATTCATGATTCAATTCATGATTCATGATTCATGAATCGATTCATGATTCATGATTTAATTCATGATTCATGATTCGATTCATGATTCATAATTCATGATTCATGATTCATGATTCAATTCATGATTTATGATTTATGATTCAATTTATGATTCAATTCATGATTCATGATTCAATTCATGATTCATTATTCATGATTCAATTCATGATTCATGATTCATGATTCAATTCATGATTCATGATTCAATTCATGATTCATGATTCGATTCATGATTCATGATTCATGATTCAATTCATGATTCATGATTCGATTCATGATTCATGATTCAATTCATGATTCATGATTTATGATTCAATTCATGATTCAATTCATGTTTTATTATTCAATTCATGATTCATGATTCATGATACGATTCATGATTCATGATTCAATTTATGATTCATGATTTAATTCATGATTCATGATTCAATTCATGAATCATGATTCATGATTCATAATTCAATTCATGATTTATGATTCATGATTCAATTCATAATTCATTTCATGATTCATGATTCAATTCATGATTCATGATTCATGATTCAATTCATGATTCTATTCATGATTCATTTCATGATTAATGATTCGATTCATGATTCATGATTCAATTCATGATTCATGATTCAATTCATGATTCATGATTCAATTCATGATTCATGATTCGATTCATGATTCATGATTCAATTCATGATTCATGATTCAATTCATGATTCATGATTCGATTCATGATTCATGATTCATGATTCGATTCATGATTCATGATTCAACATTCATGATTTGATTCATGATTCATGATTCAATTCATAATTCATGATTCATGATTCATGATTCAATTCATGATTCATGATTCAAATCATGAATTAATTCATGATTCATGATTCAATTCATGATTTATGATTCAATTCATGATTCATGATTCAATTCATGATTCATGATTCGATTCATGATTAATGATTTATGATTCGTTTCATGATTCATGATTCATTTCATGATTCGTGTTTCGATTCATAATTCATGATTTAATTCATGATTCATGATTCAATTCATGATTCATGATTCGATTCATTATTCATGATTCATGATTCATGATTCGATTCATGATTCTTGATTCATTTCATGATTCTTGATTCATGATTCAAATCATGATTCATGTTTCTATTCAGAATTCATGATTTGATTCATGATTCATGATTCGATTCATAATTCATGATTCTTAATTCATGATTCGATTCATGATTCATGATTCATGATTTAATTCATGATTCATGATTCACGATTCAATTCATGATTCATGATTCGATTCATGATTCATGATTCAATTCATGATTTA
>NW_027447846.1:0-22796 GCF_038048845.1 Mixophyes fleayi | reverse complement strand
CATTTTGAACTCCAACCTCAAAATTTTTCTACCCATCGTTCCAGAGTGGCCTATCTTATCTCATTGTTTTCTGGACAAGCCCTGGCTTGGGCCTCCCCTCTGTGGGAGAGAAACGATCCAATTCTACAAGATAGTGCCAAATTCATTTCCACGTTCCGAAGTGTGTTCGATGAACCAGGTCGTGTGACCTCCGCTGCTTCCAGCATTCTTCGTTTGCGACAAGGCTCCCATACAGTAGGACAGTATGTCATTCAATTTAGGATCTTAGCCTCTGAACTTCAGTGGAATACTGAAGCATTAGTTGCCGCCTTCTGGCAGGGGCTCTCCGATAAAATTAAAGATGCACTGACTACCCAAGAGCTTCCTTCGTCACTAGAAGATTTGATCTCTCTTTGCCATCGTGTAGACATGAGATTTCGTGAAAGAGAATCTGAGAAAACAACTTCTGCTAAAGCACCTCTTCGTTTAAACCCTCAATTTTGTCCAGTTTCACCTTCTGTGATTCCCATGGAGATAGGACGTTCCAAATTATCTTTAGAAGAGAGGAAACGAAGAGTAAAGAATAGACTCTGTATCTATTGTGCTGATTCCACACATATGCTCAGTTCTTGCCCTAAGAAATCGGGAAATGCCAGGCCCTAACTAGTTCTGGAGAGGTGAAGTTAGGGTCCCTGGAGTCCTCTCCATTGTCTATGAGATCTAAAGTCTGCGCTTTCGATGTTACGATTTCCTTTGCTACCAAATCCTTTGAGTCACAGGCATTGATTGATTCCGGAGCAGCAGGAAATTTCATTTCTAAATCACTAGTGAATCAATGGTCCCTACCAGTGATCACTTTAAAAACACCCATTACTGTGACGGCTATAGATGGATCACGTCTCATCAATGGTCTCATCACCCAGAGTACGTCTCCAGTAACCCTTCAGATTGGTGTACTACACCATGAAGAAATTTCGTTTTTAATTCTTCCAGTTACGACAAGTCCGATTGTCTTAGGCCTTCCATGGCTTCAATGTCACTCTCCCCAGATTGACTGGCGCACCCCTCAAGTTACGTCTTGGGGGTCTGAATGTCACCATCATTGTCTCTCTCAAGTTATTCCTCTTAAAGTACAGCAATCTTCCATCTCATCTTCCTCCCCGGGACTCCCTCCTCAGTATGCTTCATTTGCCGATGTGTTTGATAAAGCTCAGTCTGAACGTCTTCCTCCTCATCGTTCTTGGGATTGTCCGATCGACCTTCTACCTGGCAAGACTCCTCCCAGGGGTCGGGTCTATCCTCTCTCGTTACCTGAAACTCAAGCCACATCTGAGTACATACAGGAGAATCTCCAGCGTGGGTTCATTCGACCTTCCACCTCTCCCGCTGGAGCTGGGTTCTTCTTCGTCAAAAAGAAGGATGGATCATTACGCCCTTGTATAGATTTTCGTGGACTCAACGCCATTACTATCAAGAATCGGTATCCCATTCCGCTGATCACTGAGCTATTTGATCGCATCAAGGGAGCTCGGATATTTACTAAGTTGGATCTTCGTGGTGCCTACAATTTAATTAGAATCCGTTCCGGTGACGAATGGAAGACCGCGTTTAACACCAGAGATGGGCATTACGAATATTTAGTAATGCCCTTCGGGCTGTGTAATGCCCCCGCGGTTTTCCAGGGTTTCATCAATGAGATCTTTCGGGACTTATTATATGTATGTGTCGTTGTCTACCTGGACGACATATTGATCTTCTCACAGGACCTGCCTTCTCATCACCAACATGTGGCAGAGGTCCTCTCCAGACTACGGAAAAACTCATTGTTCTGTAAATTGGAAAAATGTTCATTCGAGTTACCCCAGATTCCATTCTTGGGGTATATAGTTTCCGGAGTTGGCCTGAAGATGGATCCAGACAAAGTAAATGCTGTACTACATTGGCCTCAGCCAACTACTCTTCGTGCCATCCAGCGTTTTTTAGGTTTTGCCAATTACTATAGACGCTTCATTCAAGACTTCTCATCCATTGCATCTCCCATTGTGGCCTTAACTCGAAAAGGGGCTAATACTAAGCAATGGTCATCTGAGGCTCTCCAAGCCTTTCAAATCCTCAAAGAGTCCTTCTCGTCTGCTCCCATTCTGCGACAACCTGATGTGACACTCCCCTTCTTCCTAGAAGTAGATGCCTCTAATGTGGGCTTAGGAGCTATTCTCTCCCAACGCTCGGAGCAACAAAAATTACATCCTTGTGCCTTCTACTCTCGGGGTCTTCTGCCCGCAGAGAAAAACTATACTATCGGGGACAAGGAGTTGCTGGCCATCAAAGCTGCATTAGAGGAATGGAGATACTTGTTGGAAGGAGCTCGCCATCCGGTGACGATCTTCACGGATCATAAGAACTTGTCATATTTGCAATCTGCTCAATGCTTGAACCCTCGTCAAGCAAGATGGTCTCTTTTCTTTTCCCGTTTTGAATTAATAATTACCTTCAAACCAGCTGCCAAGAACAAAAAAGCTGATGCCTTATCTAGAGCCTTTGCTACGTCCTCTGATATAGAAGAGGTTTCCAACCATACCATTCTAGACCCCAAATGTATCTCACTGGCTGCTTCATCCACCAAAACGCTACCATTTGGGAAGACCCTCGTGCCTCCTACTCTAAGGAGGAAAATCCTTTCGTGGTTCCATGCCTCTCGTTTTTCTGGACACGCCGGTGAACACAAGACTTTTGAGATCCTCTCTCGAAGTTACTGGTGGCCTTCAATGAGGAGAGACGTCAAAGAGTTCATTGCTTCCTGTGAATTATGTTCGCAATTCAAATCCTCCCGCAGAACCCCAGCAGGGTTGCTGCGACCACTACCCATTCCGTCCAAACCTTGGACCCATATTAGTATGGATTTCGTTACTGATTTGCCACCAAGTAAGAATCACAATACTATTTGGGTAGTGGTAGACAGATTTTCGAAGATGGCTCATTTCGTCCCTCTGTCCGGTTTACCTTCCTCGTCTACTCTGGCTGAACATTTCATTAAAGAAATCTTCCGCATCCATGGATGTCCGTCTGAGATTGTGTCAGATAGAGGAGTACAATTCGTTTCCAGATTCTGGCGGGCCCTTTGTAAAACCTTGGGCATACGATTAGCACTCTCATCGTCTTACCATCCGCAATCTAACGGACAAACGGAACGAGTCAATCAAGATCTTGAGACTTTTATTAGGATGTTCTCTTCAGCCAACCAAGACAACTGGGTAGAATTGCTCCCTTGGGCTGAATTCGCCCATAACAACATGTACCATGAGTCATCATCCAAAACTCCATTCTTTGTGGTCTACGGTCACCATCCGTCTTTTCCGGAATTTCCTGCCCTCCCGCCCACCCAAGTTCCTGCTGTGGAGACTGCTTGTCAGACCTTCAAAAATATCTGGTCTCAGGTCAAAACCTGTTTAAAGAAGACATCTAACAAATATAAGTCTTTCGCAGATAAGAAGAGGCGGGCTATTCCACCACTAAAAATTGGAGATCGTGTCTGGTTATCTACCAAAAATATTCGTTTGAAGGTTCCATCTATGAAATTCGCCCCTCGTTTTATTGGTCCATATAGGATCATTCAAGTTATCAATCCAGTATGTGTTAAACTTCTTCTTCCTAAGAATCTTCGGATTTCCAATGCCTTCCATGTGTCCTTGCTCAAACCTCTCATCATCAACCGTTTCTCGACTCCTTCCTCAGCACCGCAGCCAGTTCAAGTTCATCAGGAGGAGGATTTCGAGATTACTGAGGTATTGGATGCAAAAATTTCGCGAGGAGTCCTCCGTTTCCTCGTTCATTGGAAGGGCTTTGGTCCTGAGGAGCGTTCATGGATCAAAGCTGAAGATCTGAATGCTCCTGCCCTTCTGAAGAAGTTTTATTCCAAAAATCCGGACAAGCCCGGTTCCAGGCGTTCTGTGCCCACCTTTAAAAGGGGGGGTACTGTCACTCACCGGACTGTGAGTGCTTCTTCCCGGACATTTAGGAACCGTGGCCGTCCTCCATCCTGAGGGACTGCGCATGCGCAGCCCTTTCTATACCTCCAGTGTATGTTCCTTTAACTTAATTGGCAGATCAGGCAACACTCCCTATATTAAGCACCTGTGGTCATCACCACATTGCCTGATCTTGGAGTCTCATTCCCCATGAGCCTCTGAAGGTGTTCCTGTGTTTCCTTGTTTATTCAGCCCTGCTGATTCCTGTGGTTTCCAAACCACTTCTACCTCTGTGGTTTCCAAACCACTTCTACTACTGTGGTTCCCATACCACTTCTACCATCTACTGTATCATCGTGACTGTGAGCTGATTCCTATCCGCTGCCTCCGTGCACTACAGTCTTCTAATCACTTCAACTCTACCATTTATCATTGGGACTGTTAGCTGATGCCTATCCGCTGCCTCCGTGCACTACAGGCTTCAACCACATCCACTCACCTGTTCATGATTGTGACTGCCAGCTGATTCCTATCCGCTGCCTCCGTGCACTACAGGCTTCAACCTGCAACTCGTCTGTGTTTCATCATCGTGACTGTTTGGCTGATTCCTATCCGCTGCCTCCGTGCACTACAGTCTTCAACCTGCAACTCGTCAGTGTTTCATCATCGTGACTGCTAGCTGATTCCTATCCGCTGCCTCTGTGCGCTTCAGTCTTCAGTCCTTGTCAACTCTACCGTGTTTCCTTGAGTCTGCTGCCACTATTGCTACCCGCTACTCTCCGTGATCATCTGTTCCAGTTCTACTCTGCTCCGGGGTCCCATCGTTACTGCACCTGCTGGTTGCTATTGGTTACCTCCGTGTTCCCGCAGAGACCCGCTGCTGTTACTTCTCAGCGCTACTCATCCATCTACTGCTGATCCGCTCTCCACGTCTTCCTGTGCTCCCTGCTGGTCTACCTACCTGTGCGCTGCACCTGCTAGACCCCCGCTTCACCCATCCAGGGACTTGTATCCTGCTGGCCTCCTGCCCTTCAGGTATCTCTGCACTCCTGTCTGACTGCCTTCTCCTGAACCACGGTATGCATACTTCCCATTGACTGTGCTGTGTATTGCATACCTTGCTGGACTGTGTTGGTTCTCCTCTGGAGTGTACTATCCGCTGAGTCTATTGCCATCATTGACTGTGTTGGTTCTCCTCTGGAGTGTACTATCTGCTGACTCTACTGCCATCATTGACTGTGTTATCTCATGCTGGATTACTTCAAGAGACTTTCTATATTGGCAGTGTTGTTCAGTCATTTATACATTTATATTGTGCATATTACTGTGGATCAAAGTCAAGGTGCCCGTGTATATATTGTGTTGCAGCCTCTCCCCGTGCACCTCCTCACATATATATTCAGTGGTACAACTTGCTAGTGGCAGACCACTGACTCCTGTTTACAGTTTCACCTGTTCCAGTATCCTCTCACATAGCAGTGGTACAACTTGCTAACGCAGACCACTGACTCCCCGGATACCTCCACTTGGATTCCACTCCTTCACTCAGACAGCGGTACAACTTGCTATCCGCAGACCGCTGACTCTCATCACCTCCTCGTTTCTGTTGGACATTCCTCCTCACTATAGCAGTGGTACAACTTGCTACCGCAGACCACTGACTACCTTCACGTGTCCTTTGTCCATACAGTTCCTCGTGTATTACTACCTCCATATTGCCAGTGCTGCTAGTCATAGACTTTCCTGAGCATCTCATCATCTGCTATTTCCTGTTCCGTGATCACCCTGCTACCAGAGTACCATATTACCACCTATACTGCTCTGGTAAGCCTATCACCTGGTGATCCCTGGGTAAAGACTCCTAGTGCCCGTGACACGGACATGTTAAAAAAAAGTTGTCCAGATAGATTAACTTGGTCTGATTCTGCAGAAACCGCCTGGTCTGATCTTCAGTTAGCTCTTTGTTCCTCCCCAGTTCTACAAGCATCGGATTTTACCCGGAGGTTCTTCCTCCAAACTGATGCTTCCGGTGTTGGCTTAGGTGCAGTCTTGTCACAGGAGAAGAATGGAGTAGAAAATCCTGTCCTGTACCTAAGTCGTAAGTTGCTGCCAAGGGAACAAAAATATGCCACTGTGGAGAAAGAATGTCTCACCATAAAATGGGCTACAGAAGCTCTGCGCTATTATCTTTTAGGCAGAGAGTTCACCTTAATAACAGACCATGCACCATTGAGATGGATGCAGAACAACCGGGAGGTAAATGCCAAGGTAACCCACTGGTTCTTGGCACTGCAACCTTTTAAGTTCTCAGTAGAACATAGACCTGGGATTCTGCACAAGAATGCAGATGCATTGTCACGAAAATATGCGCTCCTCGCGAAGTCCGCGTCCCCCTACTTGGAGACGCTAGGGGAAGGGATATGTAACAAAGGGAGGCATTTTTCTGACAAGAGGCAGATAAAGTATACAAACAGAATAAAACATTGGCACAGTTATGCACCTAGGTGGAGATTAAACCAGGTAAAAACATATGTGTAGTTTGGAGTGTGTTAACTTACATGATTTAAAAGCTGCTTCCTCTCAGCAAACAGACAGGGTGTGTCTTAGTCTAAACAGAGCCAGGGATGGGCGTTTCCTTTTAAAGAGAAGGTGGGTGTGTCACCTGCCCATCAAGCTAGGCCTGTGGGAGGAGTGTCAGGTATAAAACCCTGCTTGTTTCATTGTTCAGGGAGATCAACGCTGGGCTAGCTGGCTGATCTGGACAGAGAGCTGGACTATGTATAGTAAGCGTATACGGTCTCCATAATTGCTGTGCAAGTATACGGTATCAAAATATTATTACTATCCTGACAATAAAGAACCATAAAAAGGAAGAAGTTGTTCGTGTGTGCTTCACCAGTAGTGGGCTCTTGCCACAATATAGAGAGCAGGCAGCTGGTAGAGGGAGGACACTGCGGCCAGGGGTCTTTTGGCTGGTGATCGCGAAGGAGGTTCTATCTCCAGAGTAGCTAAGGAACTATTTACTTGTGGTAATCTCCTATCCTGGTGGAAGGAACTGACATCACTTGTGGGCCTTAAGGATTTCTGGATGAGTCCTTGTCACAGATAAGCTTGACTTATTTTTATATAATGTATGGGCATTTTATTGTCATGAATGGATATGGCATGTTTTTTGATTAAAAAACTTTTATAGAAGGATACTTTTTGTATGTTATGAACACACTACACTATTATTTGCTATTTCCTATTGAGTCCTAGTATTGGATAAGACGCAGAAGACTGAGGTCACTTGAGAAGAATCTTGTGGAAGATCTAAGGGATATTATTATCCAGATAAGCGATTTTATCTTCTGTCTTTGGTACGAGACCAATTTGGAATATATGGTCACTGTGTTGTTACTTGACGTTATCACACTATGTCTGGCGCTCCTTTTTTTGTATATATATATATATATATATATGTATATATATATATATATATATATACACAGAGAGAGAAAGAGAGCGGTATATATATATATATATGTATGTATGTATGTATGTATGTATGTATAGATAGATATTTATATATACATATATGTATGTATACATAGATATTTATATATACATATATGTATGTATAGATAGATATTTATATATACATATATATATATATATATATATATATGTATGTATAGATAGATATTTATATATATATATATATATATATATATATGTATGTATAGATAGATATTTATATATATATATATATATATGTATGTATATATATATATTTATATATATATATATATATATATATATATATATATATATATGTATGTATATATATATATATATTTATATATATACATATATATATATGTATATATATATATATATATATATATATATATATATATATATATATATACATATATATATATATATATATATATATATATATATATATATATATATATATATATATCAGCCACAACATTAAAACCACCTGCCTAATATTGTGGAGGTTCCCCCAGTGCCACCAAAACAGCTCTCACCGGTCCAGGCATGGATGGTTCATAGTATTATGGTTCTTAATACTATGAACCAATCAAGGCTGAGTTATCACACAGGCAGTGTGGAATACCCTGTTACTGTCATCTGTGCCTTACACTCATATTATATACATGTCAATTGTGCAATTTTGGGGTCAGTTTTCCATTATAAGTTACATATTTAGCTATTGTGTATTTTATTTTATGCTAATTATATATAATGGTACTTTGAGACAAGGGTTCTTATCTTGCAAATAAATCAGCACAATATTTCAGTTACATGTATCAGAAATAACTGCAGCTTCTCCTTTTCTTGTTCATGCCAAATATGTTCTATAATTTGACCTTCAATCCAAATGCATGATAGATTTCCCATGGCTGTACTGCACAGTGACGCAGAGCTCCGCACTGCAGCTTGTGTGAGATCACTGCTCTGCTTTAACATATAATGTAGCAATAAGCAGAAATCAAAGGTCTCTTTCATCTATGTCGGCTGCATACTCATGAAGAAAAAACATTGTTACTGTTGTATAATTCCCGCCCATTCCCTGCACATGACTCACCATGTAATGATGAGGTTTTGACATCTATATTCCAGGTAATGAGTTTTACTATGTCATCTTTTTCCCAAGAGCTTTGAAGTGTGAAGTTGCTTACTACCACTACTGCAGGACTCTTGAATTCCTCCAACTACTTTGTAGTGAAATACGTCAGAGCTCCCCTCATTGAAGTGTGTTTGAAGATTACATTTGCATTGGGTGCCAGGTTATATTATTAGCTGCACATAGTTTTTCTCCATCAATTCCTAATGCTAGTCACAAATGCTGCAATAACAGCAGCAAAATAAACTTGTATGGCTCTAAAACATCAGCCATGTCCCATAATTCTACCCAGACGACTTCCCACCCCCTCCCCACTGCCAACGACCGCCACCTCATTACCACACTGATTACCTCTTCACACTCCAGAAAAAAGTAAGATCAGCAACAGAGCAAAGGCATGGTTAATGAAGTACAATCAAACCCAAAGGTTCAGGTAGAGGTACACAGAATAATAGCACAATATAGGGCACCGAGGCAAATGCAGCTTAATCTATAACTTGCAATGCACACATGTGAACAACTATTTGTACGCAGTATGCCCCTATCAGTGCATGTATGGGTTGGTTTACTGAGCGCTGTGGTGTATGCTCCCACGGGGTAACTCCTGTGCAGCCACACAGAGTTAGTGACGAAGTGCATAAGTTACAACACTACAGGCTTGTACATGCCCAAGAAGCCAGTAAACAGGTAAGAACATCACAAATTGCAGCCTTAGTGCAAATTGCAGCCATACCAATGTGCCCTATTATGATCTGATAAATTCTAGTTGACATATCATGTGATATTACTGCATATTATTATCTTTTATTTATATGCGCACAAAAGGTCCGCAGCTCCGTAGATGAAGTTTGCAGAAGTATACAATACACAGACAGCAAAGACCCATAATACATAATATAGTAATATAATAATATAATAACATAATATAATATTTTATTAAATTATACAAATATAAAACATCTACTAATTAACATATTAAAGACCAATAACTTGGCAATGCAGATCAATTCATTTACAGGACAGTGAGTAAGAGTGATGGTAATGTCCAACTTGAAGTAGGCCTGGGCTATATATGTCAGGGCTGGGGAAGCATGAGAAAAGAGGATCCTGCTAGTGAGAGCATCCTATAGGGAAGGGGAAGACACAAATAAGCTGGCACCGAGTATGGGAGGGGAGGTGATATCAGAGTCAAAGGAGTTAGGAGGGGGGCTGATAGGGTTGAATAAAGAAATGAGTTTTAAGGGCACGCTTGAAGCCTTGGAAAGTCTGGATAATCTGATGGGGCATGGGAGATCATTCCACAGGTGAGCAGCAGCCTGGGTGCTGATCTGGTTGTTGACCCCAGTTATTGTAACTTTGCCTTCATCTCTGTTGTCGACATTTCTTACACCTGAGTAATAAGCCTGAATAACTCTCTACACATGTCCCTAGGACCACAGAGACTCAGTGAGCACATCCGGATGAAAAGGAAACATGAAAAGCAGGAGTAACCTATACTCACATTTGACCAACATGTGTGGCCAAAATGAACATCGACCCTACCCTCAGTACTTGGGCTGAACAGCAAGTTTGTGTGTGCTTACCTTACCAAATACACTATATTTAAATTTATTTCAATACCGTTTGTTTCCGAATCTTCCTGCACACATTAAAGACCAAACAAACTCAATACCTCAAACAGTAATCAGAATGGTCATTTCTGTTTTGTACCACTACCAAACTAATTTTTCGCTTTTTCTTTTGACTTGCTGAAGAGGATATAGTAAGAACAACTCATCCTCATGCAGGTTGTCAGCTATAGTTTGAACTACCTACCGAGTGCCAGTGAACCATTTCAGCTCTAGCTGGTGTCTTAGAACTTTGTGTTTGCTACACAGATGAAAGCAATCTAATATTTGCCAATTAGCACTGGATGTGTGGATTCACATTAAGATAACGGTAATATAGATGTTTGAATTCAAATGTAAGGTATGAGGGAATATTACTAGCCGACTAAAGAAATATAAACTCATATCCAGCCATTAGCATGCACAAACTATACATTTTAAAAGCAGATTCTTGAATTACTCTTCACAGGGCTCTCATGCCATGTTAATAGAAGGAAAAATGCCTTGCCCTTGTGATAACACAAAATCCTTATCAAACATGCTCATATTGGAGCCCAGTACCACTCAACCTCTGTTTAGTACCTCAGGGTCTAATACTTAATGTAACTGTGTACTTCAGCTTAACGGCTTCTGTACTTCTGTAAACCTGCATGAGAGCTAAAGGATGTGATGCTGTGTGTGTGTGTGTGTGTGTGTGTGTGTGTGTGTGTGTCTGTATGTGTGTGTGTATGTTAGGGAATTTAGACTGTAAGCTCCAATGGGGCACGGACTGATGTGAATGAGTTCTCTGCACAGCGCTGCAGAATTAGTGGAGCTATATAAATAAATGGTGATGATGATGGTAGAAATACTAGCTGGCTTATAGGCCTGTTTACTACTAAGTGGCGATAGGAATGGTTTTCAATAATCACTTATCGCAATAATAGAAAATATCCTATTGCCACAATTTACTAAGAAAATATTGCCAGAGCAGCAGAGTGATACTAAGCTTCCTGGCAATACTTGCTGATAGTGGTAAAAGTACTCTTACCATGTCTCCAAACAGTTTTGCGTCCATCATTTTTTTTTTTTCAAAAATCCTTGTTTGGAGCCGCTAAAATTAGAAAAATAAATAAATAAATAAAGAATGCTTTCTATGTTTATTGCTTGATTTCACCATTCTTGTTAAATAGGCTACTACCAGAGACCTCAACATCATCATTCTCATCATCATCAACATTTATTTATATAACGCCAGCAAATTCCGTAGCACTTTACAATTAATAAAACAATTCTGGGCAATACATACAGACAGAGAGGTAAGAGGGCCCTGCTCTCGAGCTTACAGTCTATGGGACAATGTCAGTTTGATACACAAGGGCATGTGCTACATCATATTGCAAATTGGTCCAGCTAGAATGCAAAGGTAAAATGTATTGAGTGGGCTGTGTGATCAGTCAATGTTGGTCAGAGGGTTGTTGTCTTGTGTTAGCTGTGTAGAGGGTGGTAATAGGGTAACCTAGGGAGATTAAGAGGGTGGTTGAGGAATATTATAAGCTTGTCTGAAGAGGTGGGTTTTCAGAGACCGATTGAAGGTTTGAAGACTAGAAGAAAGTCTTATTGTGCAAGAGAGGGAATTCCACAAAGTGGGTGCAGCCCAAAAAAAATCCTGTAACCGAGAATGGGAGGATGTGATGAGAGTGGAAGAGAGACGTAGATCTTGTGCAGAACGGAGGTGTTGAGTTGGGAGATATTTTGAGACAAGTGAGGAGATGTATGTCGGTGCAATTTTGTTGATGGCCTTATATGAGGTATTGCTCTATCAGGAGAGGAGAATGTAGATTTTTGGAAGAGAAGGTGTAGAAGAGAGGTGGAATTAATGTATTAATTTCAAAATCCTGACAAAACCTACAACCAAGAGAACCTCATTCAAAAAATGTTTCTACATGAAGCATGAGTTAAAAGACAGTATTCAGTCTTACCCTAACATTCCATACAGCCTTCTGTTCTTAAGCCCATTCTACATTCATCAGACACTATGTTACAGGGTGCTGACAAAAAACTAAAATCTCAAAACATAGCATGTTAAAGTGTTCAGCAATATACCTGTCTCTCCCACTTCATGTAAGTTCACACATTTATTTGGTGCATTTTTGTTAATTAGGACATAGGAAGCCAATCAATCAGGCTTCTGTACTATCTCAGATGTATAGTAAAGAAGCTTTGCCCTTCTCATGGTGGCCCTTAATATCACAGGTGATAGCAGGCAATCTTGTGTGTGTTTTTCGTCCTAGAGAGGGGAGAACGTAGTCTACAGGATCTGTGGAGAAAGGTCAGCTGCTCCTGCCAACGGGGAAACAATCCCCACTCTCTCTCACAGGGAAGATTAGTAGTTTGAATGGAGAGACGGAACGTTGAAAGAGAGACCTCATATCCATCAGGTGATACTAAAAGCAAATCTACTATAGTATAAATAATTGAATATAAAATAATTATTTTATAGTATTAAATAATAGGCTGGCAGAATAAGGGTTAACTCTTCTATTGCCCCACAACCACCGCCCAGGGGTGAGGGAAGAGCCCTGTGTTGTCAGGGGGATTTTTTTTTTTACATAGGGTTATCCCCTTTTAATAGAATGTTCACTGTTATTCGATTCCGAGCAAGTCTCTGGCTACAGACAGTTGGAAAATGCTCTATACTTGTAAGGTATTACAAAAGAAATTTAAATAGCTGCACCCAGGGAGTTGAATTACAATTTGAATATTGCAAAAATGTGATATAGAAAAGTAATATAAAAACATGCATAAATATGTGATAAACTCTACCTAAAATGTACAATAATGTGATATATAATATAGTATTCTTGAAAAATCCACACCAGCACAAAATAAATGCAAAGCTCAGAAAATCTTTTAATACAAACACATCTTGGCTGAATGAAGGGTCTGACAATGGCTGTTTCAATCGGCAATTCAGACCTTTGTCAAGGTACAGTATTGTAATATAAGATAAAAAATGGTAAACCATTCATCTAGTAAATATATAAGTGTTAGATAAAATATGATAGTTGCTATGGGCAACGCCTCCACTTTTACCTTTCAGAAGCTTTAGAAAATCTACCCCTAAAAACAAGAATGGGTACTGAGAAGGGGCAAAAAAATCAATGGATAAATATTAAACAAAACAAATTAGAAACAATTACCAACATTGTAATGTTACTTAAAAGGAAGCTGAAAAGTTGAAATGCACAAAAGAATAAGTTCATTAATATACTTTCCACAGTATCGATGGCACCTCAAAATTATTGTCCTCAATAATATACTGAAACCTCTTATTCATTATTTCAAAGACAACCGATCTCATCATTTTTACCTGTTTGAGAAATCTTTTATGTGAGGATTATACCAACAAAGAAGAGAGATAATATCCCTTTGTAGCTCAGCAGAAACTCCTTAGTCTACATTAGTCTACATTTAGGAAGGGAATCTTGTTATCCATTGCTCTTCTGATCCTTGTGAATTTTACTGAAAGATAGTTCTCATAACTGACTCACCTTCCAGATTAGAAGCATCATTTCTGTTTGGCTTTACAGTATTTACAAACCTTTGTGATTATTCACATACTGGCAAAGTGTTCTATAAACAGTGAGCTGTATTCTCACGAAAGCAAGGTTGCCAGATGAGACAGAGAGATAGATAGACAGACAGACAGATAGATAGATAGATAGATAGATAGATAGATAGATAGATAGATAGATAGATAGATAGATAGATAGATAGATTTTTATAATTTTATCAGATAGTAATGGGTCATAATAATAATTACACTTAGGGCATTATTCTTGGTTTAGTAAGAAATGCTCTACAACATATAAGCCATAGATGGAACATAACATCGTTCTTAATGTGTTCTCCTGAGAAATAGGCAGTGTATTCTCTTAGTGCAGTGTTGGCTAACCTATGACACGCCAGGTGTTGTGAAACTACAAGTCCCAGCATGCTTTGCCAATATATAGCAGCTTATTGCTGGAAGGGCATGCTGGGACTTGTAGTTTCACAACACCTGGAGTGTCACAGGTTAGCCAACACTCAGGGCCCTCTTAAGAACATCTTGGGCCCCCAGGCACAGCAGTGCACCGGGGCCCCTATATATACAAAAAAAAAAAAAGATTATATATATGGGCCATGCAGCCGAGGGGGGCCCGTCGGAGGAAGCCCAAAAAAAAAAAAAAACCTGGAAAAAGTAAAGAAGAAAATACTTACCGTGCTGTCAGCTGGCAATCCGGCTCCCTCCATGGTCTCCTCCTTCGTCGCGCTCCGCAATGGATGTCAGGCGGGCATGATGACATCACGCCCGACATGCACTGCGAGCACGATGGAGGAGGAGACCAGGGAGGGAGCCGGATTGCCAGCTGACAGCACGGTAAGTATTTTCTTCTTTTCTTTTTCCAGGTTTTTTTTTTGGGGGGCTTCCGCCGACGGGCCCCCCTGGGCTGCAGGGCACCCAGGCACCTGCCCATTGTGCCCTATGGGAAAGACGGCCCTGCCAACACTGTCTTAGTGGCTGGTCCATTGCTCATTACATGCACTTAAGTTTTCAAGCCACTTCACTTGCTTTAATTTTTATCATTTTAAGTCCTTGCAAGCAGGACTCTTTCATTATTACATTTAAAGCATAACCCCACCCAAAACAAAAGTTTTCGGCTAAATTATGTGAGAAGAATATCTTACTTACTTGCACCTCTCCATCATCTGATCCAGCAGGTCCAATGTAAATATCTAATCAGTAAAAGACGTGGCAGCAACTCAATACATGAAAGCATACAGACATGGTCAAGAGGTTCAGTGGCTGTTCAGACCAAACAGCAGAATGGGAAAGAGATGTGATCTTTGTCTGTGGAATGATTGCTGGTGCCAGACATGGTGGTCTCACAAACTGCTAGTCTCCTGGGATTTGTATGTACAACATTCTCTAGAGTTTACAGAGAATCATCATCATCATTTATTTATACAGCGCCACTAACTCTGCAGCGCTGCACAGATAACTCATTCACATCAGTCCCTGCCCCATTGGAGCTTAGAGTCTAAATTCCCTAACATACACACACAGACTAGGGTCAATTTGATAGCAGCCAATTAACCTACTAGTATGTTTTCCGGAGCACCCAGAGGAAACCCACGCAATCACGGGGAGGACATACAAACTCCACACAGATAAGGCCATGGTTGGGAACTGAACTCATGACCCCAGCACTGTGAAGCAGAGGTGCTAACCACTAAGCCACTGTGCTGCCCAATGTGCTACAGAATGGTGCACAGAACTAAAAACATAAAGTTCTGTGGGGATGAAACGCCTTGTTAAGGAGAAAAGTCAAAGGAGAATGACTAGATTGGTTCGAGCTGACAGAAAATAGTCATGTGTTACAACATGGTATGCAGAAGACCATCTCTTAATACACAGCACTTTGAACCTTGGAGTGGTTGGGCTACAGCTGCAGATAACCACATTAGGTTCCAGTCCTCTCAGCTAAGAACAGGAAACTGAAGCTACAGTGGGCACATGCTCATCAAAACTGGACAGTTGAATATGGCAAAAACATTGCCTGGTCTAATGAATCTCAATTTCTGGTTCGACATGTAGATGGTAGGGTCAGAATTTGGTGTAAGCAACATGAATCTGTGGATCCATCCTGCCTTATGACAATGGTATAGGCTGGTGGTGTAATGATGTGAGGAATGCTTTTTGGCACATTTTTTGGCCCACATTAGGCCCATTAATATAAGTTTAGCATTGTTTATATGCCACGGCCTATCTGAGTAGTGTTACTGATCGTGTGCATCCCTTTATGGCCACAGTCTACTAATGGCTAACTCCTGCAGGACACCACGCCAAGTCAATACTGCAGCTTTAGGATGTTGTGGAACAGGAGAGTCGCAGCATGAATTTACAGCAACTGTGTGATGCTATCATGTCTGCATGGACTAGAATCTCTAAGGAATCTTTCCATCATCTTGTTAAATCCATGCCATGAAGAGTTCAGGCTGTTCTAGAGCCAAATATGTATATCCTATATATATATTTGTATATAGCAAGCAAACAGATCACAAGAGATGGGTAAATTAAGAAATTAAGTTCAGCTTCTGGCTAAAAGCAGTTCACAGTAAATGACAGGGACAGATGCTGCATAGCATAATGCTGAAATAAATGTGTTTTCCTGAATTGGTTACTGATGAACCCATTAAATATAAGCTGATCATGCATGATTTACAGAGGTTTCTCTAATGCAGTGGTCAACACTAGTGTAACCACGTGTTGATCACAGACAAGATTTCCTCATAGATTTATTGCCAGTTTTACTGAGATTATATCAATTTCATGCAAATCCTGATTTGTGACGTAGAAGGCTGTTACGCAGAGGTGGGAAGTCATACAATCTTTTAGACCTGTTTTTGCTTCACCGCCATTCCATGCAATTCCATTCTGCATTGAATATGTAAATTTGCATTCATATGAATTTATAGTTCATGATGAATAGAGCAGGGATGATGAATTCATACTGCTGTGTGGTATGGTTGGGGTAGGACTGGGAACATTCAATTACACAGACTTTGGAACAGAAGATGGATCAAGTGTTATGATTTGCCTCTGGGACTATTTTGGACTCTCTTGTTATATTACCCTGCAGTACCTGTGGAACACCAGAGGTGCAGATGTTTTGTCTTTTCCCACTGTCAGGGGTTAACTAACACAGCTAGTTAATTACCTACACCTGAGGGTCTCATATATATTTAACTGCCTCTACCAGCCTACCATGCTGGTCATTGATGTTCCTTGGATCACTGCCTGCTTTCTCTGTGTCTGTTTATAGCCATGCTTAGCCAGTTCCTGTTTCCTTGTACAGCATTAATCAATCACCTGTATCTCTCCTGGAGGTAACCTGACAATTGCATTACTCCTGCTAACTGCTATTCCTGAAAGTCTGATTATATTCTGACCTGATCTGTGATCATTTCATTCTGGATTGTTGTTTTCTCTGAAACAAACAGTTCAATGTTTTTTTAATCATATGCCTGGTTCTGTGGCTATAATTGCAAGACATAGTTTGTGGAACAGATTTTGTAACACATAGCCATCACTTTGAGCACTGCATACAGAGATTTGGTGTCCAGGTACCTTAAGTAACTGTCTCTAGCTAATTCTCTAATGTTATTTATTTTTGAGAAGACACAGAAAATGTGCATTGTTCATTGGATCCCTTTCTATGGACCAAAATAATACACAATGACAAAATATAATCTATTTAAAGTAAGGCTATACCTTGACTTTATTTTTCAGTAAAAGTTTGAATACTTGTTATTTTCTATAGAGTACCATATTTTCCTAATATTTGTAGTTGTTATTATGAGGGGGATGTGCCATTAAGCACATGTAAAACAAAACATTCTTCATTGTCTATTTAATAACTGCAGAATATTTGGACACACATTGGTCATTATTTTAAAGCACAAAACCCCTTAAACACAGAACAGACCTCTTTAGTGGTTCAGTGTATAATATATATATAAAAAAAAAAAAACACACAATAGTGCTTTGTTAAAGCAAAGAAATAAGGCAGACTGGGGGCAGCTGCATAACAGAGCAGTGTGCTCTCCCTTCTTCTTCTGTACAGTCCCGTGGAAGGCTGAAGGGCCACCAATGTGGCCCTCAAAAAAGATGAGGTTACCCATTACTAACCTAGATGGTCCCAGTGCACATCAGGATACATATATTCACCATCCTCAGGACACCCCTCCGGAAACTGGGAGTGTGCCTAGGCATGCAGAGAGGTGGAAAAATCTCAAGAGACACAGGGTCTGATTCATTTTTGGAACGCAACCTGCACACAGTGGCGAATCCAGGGGGGGCGATCGGGGCGATCGCCCCCCCTAGCAGACACTTGCTGCCGACGGCTGCACAGTATGTGCAGGTCCGTCCAGCCGTGACAGGCAGGGACAGTGTGCTGCCCGGCTGCTCTGACTGTGTTTAAAACACAATCAGAGCAGCCGGGCAGCACACTGTCCCTGCCTGTCACGGCTGGACGGACTTGCACATAGTGTGCAGCCGTCGGCAGCCTAAGATGTTAGAAAGGGGCGTGGCCTAAATCTCCCCCCCTTAAATCGCCCCGGGTACAGCATTTTTCTAGATCCGCCCCTGCCTGCACACAAGTTGCGTTTTTAAAATGGGCAGTGAACTTGAGTGTACGTGTGCCTGTATTCAAATCCGAATGGATCTGAACATACATTTTCATTTAAATCTGAGTAGAAGTATGCTGTGCCTAAACAGTACTTGTCATATGTTAACAAAGAGAACATGTTTGTTTGCCCTCGATTTTGCACCATATCTATATCCTTATCTAGTTTCAGTTCTCCTACTCTGCAAAATAAAATCTTGTTTTTGTATTGCAATGAAAAGCTAGGTGCATCTGTTCATTGACTAGTATGGGAATAAACCCCCTTGCTCAGCAAAACTCCTTACTAGGGCCTCACTAACGTATACTTATTCAGGTTTATTATCCATACAGATTTAGCAAATACTAAATTTACGTTCTTTGGAAAGTGTTTTGCAATTACACTACAACCGTGCTATTTTTAGAGCATTTTTCCAGTAAGGCAATTAGTAATCTTTTGTTTATACAGCCAGTTTCCCTGCCTATATTTTCTCTCCATAAACCTCCACTCTCTGACATGATTCATTTTGTGCATCATAATATGCAAATGAAAGGTATTAATAGGTGCGTGAGAGAAGTGGCTGAGAATAAGCAGGTGTGCCTGTGTTCTCACAGGTAAGTGAACCACCCTCAAGAAACATCAGAAAACTAAACATGCTTCTGGCATGCCTCACGCCAGCCTTTAATGCCAGGAGCATTCCAGTATGAATACCTGAAATCATTCAGTGCTAAGGTAATATTATGTCTGTGCCTGTGAACAGTACTTGCAGGCACATTTTGTGAAAACATATCTTTTTCACACAGTAACATGGGCACAACCTTTAGATGAAAATATTCATGTGAACACTTATTATTACAGGGTAGTCCTTAACAGGTGTTTGTGCGTATGACACTTCACACATACACTGGGTTTATGGGAAAATACTTTCATTAAAGCGCTGGTAAAAAGGGAAGTACAGTGAAATAAAACTATTTGTTTTGGTGTTGTTGTAGTTTAATCGACAACTGATGTTATCATGAACACAACTTTTTTTTTTGCCAGTTTACAAGAATTGTAATGCTGTAGCACTGAAGGTGCGAAAATAAATTTTTATTTTTATAGCCTCCTCTGCCTAGCTTTTTCCTTATGTTTTAATTTCTTCTCTGCTCTGCCAGTATATTATCACTTACTTTTTCTCACTTTACCAATGCTGGTCTTTCTTTTATTTTTCAACTCTCTCTCTCTAAACTTTTGTTTGTGACCTCATCTTGCTGCTTTCTCTACACACACTTCCCCTCTGTCTGCCCTCAGTTAGCACGCTTCTTTTCCTCGGGAAAATGGTGTCTGGAGCCCATAGCAGTGCACATACAGTTTCCTCCCACACTCCAAAAACATACTGGTAGGTTAATTGGCTGCTAACAAAATTGACCCTAGTCTGTGTGTGTATGTTAGGGAATTTAGACTGTAAGCCCCAATGGGGCAGGGACTGATGTGAGTGTGTTCTCTGTACAGTGCTGTGGAATTAGTGGTGTTATATAAATAAATGGTGATGATGATGATACGGGAGCTGATGCAAATAGTTTCCAATTGCAGCAACCTTGGGGTAGTCCAGGCCCAGATGCAACAGCTTCTTGTGGCTCACCCTAGCCCCTGGTTTTGCCAACTCTAACTATCTAATATCAGTACTCCAGCAACTGATAGGTGGACGTGAAGCTACAAACACTTTTAACTTAACAAATTGCAGGTTTATTGAACTTGGTAACACGACTTGATGCAAATAACCACAGTTGTAGTACAGTTGTACTTACATGCAATATACAGTATTATGCAGGTTGTATATGTGCAGGTTATACTCTTATACATATATACAGATGCAAATGCAAGTGCAGGTGCAAGCTCTTTAATACATTGTCATATACAGCACATCCGTGCAGTTTACACTATACTTGCCAACTCTCCCTGAATGTCAGGGAGACTCCCTGAAATAGGGGTGATCTCCCTCACTCCCTGAAGAGTCTGGCATTTTCCCTGATACTGAGCCAGTACAAGACGTGGTTGGCTTCACCATCTTTTGCATGATGACACTAAATTCAGTATATTAAATGAAATGATTCCTCATGGTTCACGTCTACTCTTCACTCTCTGGAGATGCCTTGGTATAAGTCTCATCACAGGAGATTAGTCTCAACCAGCGGCCTTCCCCGCTCTCATCTCGCTCCCCTTCGCTCCGTACTCAATGCAGCCGCTCGGCTCATTTTCCTTTCTCGCCACTCCTCTTCTGTCTCCCCCCTCTACCAATCCCTTCACTGGCTCCCCATCCCCTACAGAATCGTGTTCAAGCTCCTCACACTTACTTTCAAGGGCCTCTCCAAATCCACTGCTCCCTCCATCTCCAACCTCATCTCCATTCAAGCTCCATCCCGCCCTCTGCGTTCGGCCAATGACCGTCGCCTCTCCACCCCTGGTTACCTCCTCCCACGCTCGCGTTCAAGACTTCTCCCGCACTGCCCCCTCCATTGGAACCAGCTCCCCCACTCCATCAGAACTTCCCCCAACTTGCCCAGCTTCAAACGGGCCTTAAAGACCCACCTCTTCCTCAAAGCCTTCCAGTCCCCCACCCAGCCCCCCTCCCACTCCTGCCCCTCCTCCTGTCCACCTCCTACCTCCCTCCTCATCGTTTTTCTCTCCCCCCCTCCGTCCCTGCCTCCGCTCTCCCACTTTCCTCCTCCCACCCTTGCGTCTCTGTCCGTCCTACCCTCCCCTTAGATTGTGCGCTCCTTCGAGCAGGACCTCCTCTCCTCCTGTTCTCCACCACCTTAACTCTGCTCTCCAGCTCCTTGTCTCTTCTGTGAGGTCCTTCTGCCCCTCTTCCCCTCTCACTACCCCGATGGGGGCCCTCACCTTTCATCTAGCTGTACTTTGAGCTTCTGAGTTACTGTGCTTCTTGTTAACTGTACCGTGCTGTCTCACCCTGTACCGTATTTCTGTCCGTCCCTGTACGGCTTCGGATACCTAGTGGCGCCTTATAAATAAAAATAATAATAATAATAATAATAATAATAATAACCATGTGAAACTTTCCGATCACTATGAGATCATGTAACATGGCAGGCCTGACTTCCAGTGATCTGATTGGCCACAGGTTGCTCTCTGCCCACTTCAAAACAGGGACAAAAAAAAATTAAGATTGTTAACAAAAATGGGCTTGAATGCTATTAAAATGCATTTTGAAATGAACAATTCAAGACTGTGCACCACAAGTAAATTTGAGGGGAACAGGGAAATATAAATACAAAGCTACACTTGCTTAGATAAAGGGGTCCATTTACGAAAGATGGAGGATGCTATGGATCATGCTGCACTAAACCAGACCACTTTTTAGATATGTGAGCACAATGCAGTCAGAGATGGATGGTGATGTGAGTGCGGTGAGAAACAGGCTTTTATTACACTATTTGTCCAATAAATGTTCCTCTAATACCCCTTTCACACAGAGGCATGGACCCGGGAAATACCAGTCATGTGTCTGTGTGAATGGGGTGACCCTGGTCGAGACCAGGGTTATTCCGGTGTTGTAGCTGGATACACTGCAGTCTGAAAGGTGATCCTGGGTTACTCGACCCGCGTTCTGTTAAAAGCAGCACATTGAAGGGGCTCAACTTGAAAATTCTGGGCAGACGTGGGTACAGTGTGATAGGCGGCGACCTGGGATATACCTGGGACCAAAGTGCAGTGTGAAGAGTTGCAACACGGGTTGAAACCGTGTTCATTATCTCATGTGTAACCTGAGATTTTGGTGAGAAAGGGGTATTACTGTGCATAACACAATGCTTCTCCTAGTACTGTGAAATGGGTGCAGTAATGCCTCCCCTCACCTACAGATATTTCACGCATGAGAATATTTTATTAAACTATGTAAAAGATCCTCAGTTTAGAAGGTGCAGGTCTGAGGATAGCCCACATATCATCTAATATAAAGTTCATTGAAGGTCATCGCCTTAGTATGCTAAATATTTGTGGTCAGAATGATGAACTTTGGGTATACAGCTGTAAGTAGTAGTAGTAGAGGAGAGTAAACAGTGAACGTCACAGACCTTTAACTGGTGTAGTGAAACTATTTCATTGTAAACCACAGTATGGAAAGGTAGGTGACGTCAGCTGCCACTGTAGATGATGCACAGCACTGAAGCTGTCACATTAGCCTGTGTAGTTTCATTATCAATATGTCCATACTTGTGAAGGTGTTTCTATATACTTTACAAGTCAATAGAGTAAGTCAAAGATTTCTATAAGCAGGAATAACACAACTTTCATGTTGATTAGTGAAGATTATAAAAAAAAAAAAAAACCTTGTATCTCTTGCAGCTAACGTCTAACTGCTAATCTCTGTGATTAGAATATGGCAATATATGCATGCAAGTTGTGTGGGTTTTCCTTGAAACA
>NW_027447845.1:0-22811 GCF_038048845.1 Mixophyes fleayi | reverse complement strand
TCGTCCAGAAACAAGGCTTTTTTACACTCCTGTCTCCCTTTCTCTTGGAAACAATGACTTACATCAATCCTTTTACATAATTCCTGTTTCTCATGACATTTCTAACATTGCCCACAATTATCAACTTTCTAAGTCTTTCTGAGCAGGAGAAATCGCAAAACATAGTCATTTCTTCATTGCCGTCCAAAAACAAGGCTTTTTTACACTCCTGTCTCCCTTTCTCTTGGAAACAATGACTTACATCAATCCTTTTACATAATTCTTGTTTCTCATGACATTTCTAACATTTTCCACAATTATTAACTTTCTAAGTCTTTCCGAGCAAGAGAAATCGCAAAACATAGTCATTTCTTCATTGCCGTCCAAAAACAACGCTTTTTTACACTCCTGTCTCCCTTTCTCTTGGAAACAATGACTTACATCAATCCTTTTACATAATTCCTGTTTCTCATGACATTTCTAACATTGCCCACAATTATCAACTTTCTAAGTCTTTCTGAGCAGGAGAAATCGCAAAACATAGTCATTTCTTCATTGCCGTCCAAAAACAAGGCTTTTTTACACTCCTGTCTCCCTTTCTCTTGGAAACAATGACTTACATCAATCCTTTTACATAATTCTTGTTTCTTATGACATTTCTAACATTGCCAACAATTATTAACTTTCTAAGTCTTTCTGAGCAAGAGAAATCGCAAAACATAGTCATTTCTTCATTGCCGTCCAAAAACAACGCTTTTTTACACTCCTGTCTCCCTTTCTCTTGGAAACAATGACTTACATCAATCCTTTTACATAATTCTTGTTTCTCATGACATTTCTAACATTGCCCACAATTATTAACTTTCTAAGTCTTTCTGAGCAAGAGAAATCGCAAAACATAGTCATTTCTTCATTGCTGTCCAAAAACAAGGCTTTTTTACACTCCTGTCTCCCTTTCTCTTGGAAACAATGACTTACATCAATCCTTTTACATAATTCTTGTTTCTCATGACATTTCTAACATTGCCCACAATTATCAACTTTCTAAGTCTTTCTGAGCAGGAGAAATCGCAAAACATAGTCATTTCTTCATTGCCGTCCAAAAACAAGGCTTTTTTACACTCCTGTCTCCCTTTCTCTTGGAAACAATGACTTACATCAATCCTTTTACATAATTCTTGTTTCTCATGACATTTCTAACATTGCCCACAATTATTAACTTTCTAAGTCTTTCTGAGCAGGAGAAATCGCAAAACATAGTCATTTCTTCATTGCCGTCCAAAAACAAGGCTTTTTTACACTCCTGTCTCCCTTTCTCTTGGAAACAATGACTTACATCAATCCTTTTACATAATTCTTGTTTCTTATGACATTTCTAACATTGCCAACAATTATTAACTTTCTAAGTCTTTCTGAGCAAGAGAAATCGCAAAACATAGTCATTTCTTCATTGCCGTCCAAAAACAACGCTTTTTTACACTCCTGTCTCCCTTTCTCTTGGAAACAATGACTTACATCAATCCTTTTACATAATTCCTGTTTCTCATGACATTTCTAACATTGCCCACAATTATCAACTTTCTAAGTCTTTCTGAGCAGGAGAAATCGCAAAACATAGTCATTTCTTCATTGCCGTCCAAAAACAAGGCTTTTTTACACTCCTGTCTCCCTTTCTCTTGGAAACAATGACTTACATCAATCCTTTTAAATAATTCTTGTTTCTCATGACATTTCTAACATTGCCAATAATTATTAACTTTCTAAGTCTTTCTGAGCAAGAGAAATCGCAAAACATAGTCATTTCTTCATTGCCGTCCAAAAACAAGGCTTTTTTTAGACTCCTGTCTCCCTTTCTCTTGGAAACAATGACTTACATCAATCCTTTTACATAATTCCTGTTTCTCATGACATTTCTAACATTGCCCACAATTATCAAATTTCTAAATCTTTCTGAGCAGGAGAAATCGCAAAACATAGTCATTTCTTCATTGCCGTCCAAAAACAAGGCTTTTTTACACTCCTGTCTCCCTTTCTCTTGGAAACAATGACTTACATCAATCCTTTTACATAATTCTTGTTTCTCATGACATTTCTAACATTTTCCACAATTATTAACTTTCTAAGTCTTTCTGAGCAAGAGAAATCGCAAAACATAGTCATTTCTTCATTGCCGTCCAAAAACAACGCTTTTTTACACTCCTGTCTCCCTTTCTCTTGGAAACAATGACTTACATCAATCCTTTTACATAATTCCTGTTTCTCATGACATTTCTAACATTGCCCACAATTATCAACTTTCTAAGTCTTTCTGAGCAGGAGAAATCGCAAAACATAGTCATTTCTTCATTGCCGTCCAAAAACAAGGCTTTTTTACACTCCTGTCTCCCTTTCTCTTGGAAACAATGACTTACATCAATCCTTTTACATAATTCTTGTTTCTTATGACATTTCTAACATTGCCAACCATTATTAACTTTCTAAGTCTTTCTGAGCAGGAGAAATCGCAAAACATAGTCATTTCATCATTGCCGTCCAAAAACAACGCTTTTTTATACTCCTGTCTCCCTTTCTCTTGGAAACAATGACTTACATCAATCCTTTTACATAATTCTTGTTTCTCATGACATTTCTAACATTTTCCACAATTATTAACTTTCTAAGTCTTTCTGAGCAAGAGAAATCGCAAAACATAGTCATTTCTTCATTGCCGTCCAAAAACAACGCTTTTTTACACTCCTGTCTCCCTTTCTCTTGGAAACAATGACTTACATCAATCCTTTTACATAATTCCTGTTTCTCATGACATTTCTAACATTGCCCACAATTATCAACTTTCTAAGTCTTTCTGAGCAGGAGAAATCGCAAAACATAGTCATTTCTTCATTGCCGTCCAAAAACAAGGCTTTTTTACACTCCTGTCTCCCTTTCTCTTGGAAACAATGACTTACATCAATCCTTTTACATAATTCTTGTTTCTTATGACATTTCTAACATTGCCAACCATTATTAACTTTCTAAGTCTTTCTGAGCAGGAGAAATCGCAAAACATAGTCATTTCTTCATTGCCGTCCAAAAACAAGGCTTTTTTACACTCCTGTCTCCCTTTCTCTTGGAAACAATGACTTACATCAATCCTTTTACATAATTCTTGTTTCTCATGACATTTCTAACATTGCCCACAATTATTAACTTTCTAAGTCTTTCTGAGCAAGAGAAATCGCAAAACATAGTCATTTCTTCATTGCCGTCTAAAAACAACGCTTTTTTACACTCCTGTCTCCCTTTCTCTTGGAAACAATGACTTACATCAATCCTTTTACATAATTTCTGTTTCTCATGACATTTCTAACATTGCCCACAATTATCAACTTTCTAAGTCTTTCTGAGCAGGAGAAATCGCAAAACATAGTCATTTCTTCATTGCCGTCCAAAAACAAGGCTTTTTTACACTCCTGTCTCCCTTTCTCTTGGAAACAATGACTTACATCAATCCTTTTAAATAATTCTTGTTTCTCATGACATTTCTAACATTGCCCACAATTATTAACTTTCTAAGTCTTTCTGAGCAAGAGAAATCGCAAAACATAGTCATTTCTTCATTGCTGTCCAAAAACAACGCTTTTTTACACTCCTGTCTCCCTTTCTCTTGGACACAATGACTTACATCAATCCTTTTACATAATTCTTGTTTCTCATGACATTTCTAACATTGCCCACAATTATACACTTTCTAAGTCTTTCTGAGCAAGAGAAATCGCAAAACATAGTCATTTCTTCATTGCCGTCCAAAAACAACGCTTTTTTACACTCCTGTCTCCCTTTCTCTTGGAAACAATGACTTACATCAATCCTTTTAAATAATTCTTGTTTCTCATGACATTTCTAACATTGCCCACAATTATCAACTTTCCAAATCTTTCTGAGCAGGAGAAATCGCAAAACATAGTCATTTCTTCATTGCCGTCCAAAAACAACGCTTTTTTACACTCCTGTCTCTTTTTTTCTTGGAAACAATGACTTACATCAATCCTTTTACATAATTCTTGTTTCTCATGACATTTCTAACATTGCCCACAATTATTAACTTTCTAAGTCTTTCTGAGCAGGAGAAATCGCAAAACATAGTCATTTCTTCATTGCCGTCCAAAAACAACGCTTTTTTACACTCCTGTTTCCCTTTCTCTTGGAAACAATGACTTACATCAATCCTTTTACATAATTCTTGTTTCTCAGGACATTTCTAACATTGCCCACAATTATTAACTTTCTAAGTCTTTCTGAGCAAGAGAAATCGCAAAACATAGTCATTTCTTCATTGCCGTCCAAAAACAACGCTTTTTTACACTCCTGTCTCCCTTTCTCTTGGACACAATGACTTACATCAATCCTTTTACATAATTCTTGTTTCTCATGACATTTCTAACATTGCCCACAATTATACACTTTCTAAGTCTTTCTGAGCAAGAGAAATCGCAAAACATAGTCATTTCTTCATTGCCCTCCAAAAACAACGCTTTTTTACACTCCTGTCTCCCTTTCTCTTGGAAACAATGACTTACATCAATCCTTTTAAATAATTCTTGTTTCTCATGACATTTCTAACATTGCCCACAATTATCAACTTTCCAAATCTTTCTGAGCAGGAGAAATCGCAAAACATAGTCATTTCTTCATTGCCGTCCAAAAACAACACTTTTTTACACTCCTGTCTCCCTTTCTCTTGGAAACAATGACTTACATCAATCCTTTTACATAATTCTTGTTTCTCATGACATTTCTAACATTGCCCACAATTATCAACTTTCTAAGTCTTTCTGAGCAGGAGAAATCGCAAAACATAGTCATTTCTTCATTGCCGTCCAAATACAACGCTTTTTTACACTCCTGTCTCCCTTTCTCTTGGAAACAATGACTTACATCAATCCTTTTACATAATTCCTGTTTCTCATGACATTTCTAACATTGCCCACAATTATCAACTTTCTAAGTCTTTCTGAGCAGGAGAAATTGCAAAACATAGTCATTTCTACATTGCCGTCCAAAAACAACGCTTTTTTACACTCCTGTCTCCCTTTCTCTTGGAAACAATGACTTACATCAATCCTTTTACATAATTCCCGTTTCTCATGACATTTCTAACATTGCCCACAATTATCAACTTTCTAAGTCTTTCTGAGCAGGAGAAATCGCAAAACATAGTCATTTCTTCATTGCCGTCCAAAAACAACGCTTTTTTATACTCCTGTCTCCCTTTCTCTTGGAAACAATGACTTACATCAATCCTTTTACATAATTCTTGTTTCTCATGACATTTCTAACATTGCCCACAATTATTAACTTTCTAAGTCTTTCTGAGCAAGAGAAATCGCAAAACATAGTCATTTCTTCATTGCCGTCCAAAAACAACGCTTTTTTACACTCCTGTCTCCCTTTCTCTTGGAAACAATGACTTACCATCAATCCTTTTACATAATTCCTGTTTCTCATGACATTTCTAACATTGCCCACAATTATTAACTTTCTAAGTCTTTCTGAGCAAGAGAAATCGCAAAACATAGTCATTTCTTCATTGCTGTCCAAAAACAACGCTTTTTTACACTCCTGTCTCCCTTTCTCTTGGACACAATGACTTACATCAATCCTTTTACATAATTCTTGTTTCTCATGACATTTCTAACATTGCCCACAGTTATTAACTTTCTAAGTCTTTCTGAGCAGGAGAAATCGCAAAACCTAGTCCTTTCTTCATTGCCGTCCAAAAACAACGCTTTTTTACACTCCTGTCTCCCTTTCTCTTGGAAACAATGACTTACATCAATCCTTTTAAATAATTCTTGTTTCTCATGACATTTCTAACATTGCCCACAATTATCAACTTTCTAAGTCTTTCTGAGCAGAAGAAATCGCAAAACATAGTCATTTCTTCATTGCCGTCCAAAAACAACGCTTTTTTACACTCCTGTCTCCCTTTCTCTTGGAAACAATGACTTACATCAATCCTTTTAAATAATTCTTGTTTCTCATGACATTTCTAACATTGCCCACAATTATCAACTTTCCAAATCTTTCTGAGCAGGAGAAATCGCAAAACATAGTCATTTCTTCATTGCCGTCCAAAAACAACGCTTTTTTACACTCCTGTCTCCCTTTCTCTTGGAAACAATGACTTACATCAATCCTTTTACATAATTCTTGTTTCTCATGACATTTCTAACATTGCCCACAATTATCAACTTTCTAAGTCTTTCTGAGCAGGAGAAATCGCAAAACATAGTCATTTCTTCATTGCCGTCCAAAAACAACGCTTTTTTACACTCCTGTCTCCCTTTCTCTTGGAAACAATGACTTACATCAATCCTTTTACATAATTCCTGTTTCTCATGACATTTCTAACATTGCCCACAATTATCAACTTTCTAAGTCTTTCTGAGCAGGAGAAATTGCAAAACATAGTCATTTCTACATTGCCGTCCAAAAACAACGCTTTTTTACACTCCTGTCTCCCTTTCTCTTGGAAACAATGACTTACATCAATCCTTTTACATAATTCCTGTTTCTCATGACATTTCTAACATTGCCCACAATTATCAACTTTCTAAGTCTTTCTGAGCAGGAGAAATCGCAAAACATAGTCATTTCTTCATTGCCGTCCAAAAACAACGCTTTTTTATACTCCTGTCTCCCTTTCTCTTGGAAACAATGACTTACATCAATCCTTTTACATAATTCTTGTTTCTCATGACATTTCTAACATTGCCCACAATTATTAACTTTCTAAGTCTTTCTGAGCAAGAGAAATCGCAAAACATAGTCATTTCTTCATTGCCGTCCAAAAACAACGCTTTTTTACACTCCTGTCTCCCTTTCTCTTGGAAACAATGACTTACCATCAATCCTTTTACATAATTCTTGTTTCTCATGACATTTCTAACATTGCCCACAATTATTAACTTTCTAAGTCTTTCTGAGCAAGAGAAATCGCAAAACATAGTCATTTCTTCATTGCTGTCCAAAAACAACGCTTTTTTACACTCCTGTCTCCCTTTCTCTTGGACACAATGACTTACATCAATCCTTTTACATAATTCTTGTTTCTCATGACATTTCTAACATTGCCCACAGTTATTAACTTTCTAAGTCTTTCTGAGCAGGAGAAATCGCAAAACCTAGTCCTTTCTTCATTGCCGTCCAAAAACAACGCTTTTTTACACTCCTGTCTCCCTTTCTCTTGGAAACAATGACTTACATCAATCCTTTTAAATAATTCTTGTTTCTCATGACATTTCTAACATTGCCCACAATTATCAACTTTCTAAGTCTTTCTGAGCAGAAGAAATCGCAAAACATAGTCATTTCTTCATTGCCGTCCAAAAACAACGCTTTTTTACACTCCTGTCTCCCTTTCTCTTGGAAACAATGACTTACATCAATCCTTTTACATAATTCTTGTTTCTCATGACATTTCTAACATTGCCCACAATTATTAACTTTCTCAGTCTTTCTGAGCAAGAGAAATCGCAAAACATAGTCATTTCTTCATTGCCGTCCAAAAACAACGCTTTTTTACACTCCTGTCTCCCTTTCTCTTGGAAACAATGACTTACATCAATCCTTTTACATAATTCCTGTTTCTCATGACATTTCTAACATTGCCCACAATTATTAACTTTCTAAGTCTTTCTGAGCAAGAGAAATCGCAAAACATAGTCATTTCTTCATTGCTGTCCAAAAACAACGCTTTTTTACACTCCTGTCTCCCTTTCTCTTGGACACAATGACTTACATCAATCCTTTTACATAATTCTTGTTTCTCATGACATTTCTAACATTGCCCACAGTTATTAACTTTCTAAGTCTTTCTGAGCAGGAGAAATCGCAAAACCTAGTCCTTTCTTCATTGCCGTCCAAAAACAACGCTTTTTTACACTCCTGTCTCCCTTTCTCTTGGAAACAATGACTTACATCAATCCTTTTAAATAATTCTTGTTTCTCATGACATTTCTAACATTGCCCACAATTATCAACTTTCTAAGTCTTTCTGAGCAGAAGAAATCGCAAAACATAGTCATTTCTTCATTGCCGTCCAAAAACAACGCTTTTTTACACTCCTGTCTCCCTTTCTCTTGGAAACAATGACTTACATCAATCCTTTTACATAATTCTTGTTTCTCATGACATTTCTAACATTGCCCACAATTATTAACTTTCTAAGTCTTTCTGAGCAAGAGAAATCGCAAAACATAGTCATTTCTTCATTGCCGTCCAAAAACAACGCTTTTTTACACTCCTGTCTCCCTTTCTCTTGGAAACAATGACTTACATCAATCCTTTTACATAATTCCTGTTTCTCATGACATTTCTAACATTGCCCACAATTATCAACTTTCTGAGTCTTTCTGAGCAGGAGAAATCGCAAAACATAGTCATTTCTTCATTGCCGTCCAAAAACAAGGCTTTTTTACACTCCTGTCTCCCTTTCTCTTGGAAACAATGACTTACATCAATCCTTTTACATAATTCTTGTTTCTGATGACATTTCTAACATTGCCCACAATTATTAACTTTCTAAGTCTTTCTGAGCAAGAGAAATCGCAAAACATAGTCATTTCTTCATTGCCGTCTAAAAACAACGCTTTTTTACACTCCTGTCTCCCTTTCTCTTGGAAACAATGACTTACATCAATCCTTTTACATAATTTCTGTTTCTCATGACATTTCTAACATTGCCCACAATTATCAACTTTCTAAGTCTTTCTGAGCAGGAGAAATCGCAAAACATAGTCATTTCTTCATTGCCGTCCAAAAACAAGGCTTTTTTACACTCCTGTCTCCCTTTCTCTTGGAAACAATGACTTACATCAATCCTTTTACATAATTCTTGTTTCTCATGACATTTCTAACATTGCCCACAATTATTAACTTTCTAAGTCTTTCTGAGCAAGAGAAATCGCAAAACATAGTCATTTCTTCATTGCCGTCCAAAAACGCTTTTTTACACTCCTGTCTCCCTTTCTCTTGGAAACAATGACTTACATCAATCCTTTTACATAATTCCTGTTTCTCATGACATTTCTAAAATTGCCCACAATTATTAACTTTCTAAGTCTTTCTGAGCAGGAGAAATCGCAAAACATAGTCATTTCTTCATTGCCGTCCAAAAACAAGGCTTTTTTAGACTCCTGTCTCCCTTTCTCTTGGAAACAATGACTTACATCAATCCTTTTACATAATTCTTGTTTCTTATGACATTTCTAACATTTCCCACAATTATTAACTTTCTAAGTCTTTCTGAGCAAGAGAAATCGCAAAACATAGTCATTTCTTCATTGCCGTCCAAAAACAACGCTTTTTTACACTCCTGTCTCCCTTTCTCTTGGAAACAATGACTTACATCAATCCTTTTACATAATTCCTGTTTCTCATGACATTTCTAACATTGCCCACAATTATCAACTTTCTAAGTCTTTCTGAGCAAGAGAAATCGCAAAACATAGTCATTTCTTCATTGCCGTCCAAAAACAACGCTTTTTTACACTCCTGTCTCCCTTTCTCTTGGAAACAATGACTTACATCAATCCTTTTACATAATTCTTGTTTCTTATGACATTTCTAACATTGCCAACAATTATTAACTTTCTAAGTCTTTCTGAGCAGGAGAAATCGCAAAACATAGTCATTTCTTCATTGCCGTCCAAAAACAACGCTTTTTTACACTCCTGTCTCCCTTTCTCTTGGAAACAATGACTTACATCAATCCTTTTACATAATTCCTGTTTCTCATGACATTTCTAACATTGCCCACAATTATCAACTTTCTAAGTCTTTCTGAGCAGGAGAAATCGCAAAACATAGTCATTTCTTCATTGCCGTCCAAAAACAAGGCTTTTTTACACTCCTGTCTCCCTTTCTCTTGGAAACAATGACTTACATCAATCCTTTTACATAATTCTTGTTTCTGATGACATTTCTAACATTGCCCACAATTATTAACTTTCTAAGTCTTTCTGAGCAAGAGAAATCGCAAAACATAGTCATTTCTTCATTGCCGTCTAAAAACAACGCTTTTTTACACTCCTGTCTCCCTTTCTCTTGGAAACAATGACTTACATCAATCCTTTTACATAATTTCTGTTTCTCATGACATTTCTAACATTGCCCACAATTATCAACTTTCTAAGTCTTTCTGAGCAGGAGAAATCGCAAAACATAGTCATTTCTTCATTGCCGTCCAAAAACAAGGCTTTTTTACACTCCTGTCTCCCTTTCTCTTGGAAACAATGACTTACATCAATCCTTTTACATAATTCTTGTTTCTCATGACATTTCTAACATTGCCCACAATTATTAACTTTCTAAGTCTTTCTGAGCAGGAGAAATCGCAAAACATAGTCATTTCTTCATTGCCGTCCAAAAACAAGGCTTTTTTAGACTCCTGTCTCCCTTTCTCTTGGAAACAATGACTTACATCAATCCTTTTACATAATTCTTGTTTCTTATGACATTTCTAACATTTCCCACAATTATTAACTTTCTAAGTCTTTCTGAGCAAGAGAAATCGCAAAACATAGTCATTTCTTCATTGCCGTCCAAAAACAACGCTTTTTTACACTCCTGTCTCCCTTTCTCTTGGAAACAATGACTTACATCAATCCTTTTACATAATTCCTGTTTCTCATGACATTTCTAACATTGCCCACAATTATCAACTTTCTAAGTCTTTCTGAGCAGGAGAAATCGCAAAACATAGTCATTTCTTCATTGCCGTCCAAAAACAAGGCTTTTTTACACTCCTGTCTCCCTTTCTCTTGGAAACAATGACTTACATCAATCCTTTTACATAATTCTTGTTTCTTATGACATTTCTAACATTGCCAACAATTATTAACTTTCTAAGTCTTTCTGAGCAGGAGAAATCGCAAAACATAGTCATTTCTTCATTGCCGTCCAAAAACAACGCTTTTTTACACTCCTGTCTCCCTTTCTCTTGGAAACAATGACTTACATCAATCCTTTTACATAATTCTTGTTTCTCATGACATTTCTAATATTGCCCACAATTATTAACTTTCTAAGTCTTTCTGAGCAAGAGAAATCGCAAAACATAGTCATTTCTTCATTGCTGTCCAAAAACAACGCTTTTTTACACTCCTGTCTCCCTTTCTCTTGGACACAATGACTTACATCAATCCTTTTACATAATTCTTGTTTCTCATGACATTTCTAACATTGCCCACAATTATTAACTTTCTAAGTCTTTCTGAGCAGGAGAAATCGCAAAACCTAGTCCTCTCTTCATTGCCGTCCAAAAACAACGCTTTTTTACACTCCTGTCTCCCTTTCTCTTGGAAACAATGACTTACATCAATCCTTTTAAATAATTCTTGTTTCTCATGACATTTCTAACATTGCCCACAATTATCAACTTTCTAAGTCTTTCTGAGCAGGAGAAATTGCAAAACATAGTCATTTCTTCATTGCCGTCCAAAAACAACGCTTTTTTACACTCCTGTCTCCCTTTCTCTTGGAAACAATGACTTACATCAATCCTTTTACATAATTCTTGTTTCTCATGACATTTCTAACATTGCCCACAATTATTAACTTTCTAAGTCTTTCTGAGCAAGAGAAATCGCAAAACATAGTCATTTCTTCATTGCCGTCCAAAAACAACGCTTTTTTACACTCCTGTCTCCCTTTCTCTTGGAAACAATGACTTACATCAATCCTTTTACATAATTCCTGTTTCTCATGACATTTCTAACATTGCCCACAATTATCAACTTTCTGAGTCTTTCTGAGCAGGAGAAATCGCAAAACATAGTCATTACTTCATTGCCGTCCAAAAACAAGGCTTTTTTACACTCCTGTCTCCCTTTCTCTTGGAAACAATGACTTACATCAATCCTTTTACATAATTCTTGTTTCTCATGACATTTCTAACATTGCCCACAATTATTAACTTTCTAAGTCTTTCTGAGCAAGAGAAATCGCAAAACATAGTCATTTCTTCATTGCCGTCCAAAAACGCTTTTTTACACTCCTGTCTCCCTTTCTCTTGGAAACAATGACTTACATCAATCCTTTTACATAATTCCTGTTTCTCATGACATTTCTAACATTGCCCACAATTATCAACTTTCTAAGTCTTTCTGAGCAGGAGAAATCGCAAAACATAGTCATTTCTTCATTGCCGTCCAAAAACAAGGCTTTTTTAGACTCCTGTCTCCCTTTCTCTTGGAAACTATGACTTACATCAATCCTTTTAAATAATTCTTGTTTCTCATGACATTTCTAACATTGCCCACAATTATTAACTTTCTAAGTCTTTCTGAGCAAGAGAAATCGCAAAACATAGTCCTTTCTTCATTGCCGTCCAAAAACAACGCTTTTTTACACTCCTGTCTCCCTTTCTCTTGGAAACAATGACTTACATCAATCCTTTTAAATAATTCTTGTTTCTCATAACATTTCTAACATTGCCCACAATTATCAACTTTCTGAGTCTTTCTGAGCAGGAGAAATCGCAAAACATAGTCATTTCTTCATTGCCGTCCAAAAACAAGGCTTTTTTACACTCCTGTCTCCCTTTCTCTTGGAAACAATGACTTACATCAATCCTTTTACATAATTCTTGTTTCTGATGACATTTCTAACATTGCCCACAATTATTAACTTTCTAGTTCTTTCTGAGCAAGAGAAATCGCAAAACATAGTCATTTCTTCATTGCCGTCTAAAAACAACGCTTTTTTACACTCCTGTCTCCCTTTCTCTTAGAAACAATGACTTACATCAATCCTTTTACATAATTTCTGTTTCTCATGACATTTCTAACATTGCCCACAATTATCAACTTTCTAAGTCTTTCGGAGCAGGAGAAATCGCAAAACATAGTCATTTCTTCATTGCCGTCCAAAAACAAGGCTTTTTTACACTCCTGTCTCCCTTTCTCTTGGAAACAATGACTTACATCAATCCTTTTACATAATTCTTGTTTCTCATGACATTTCTAACATTGCCCACAATTATTAACTTTCTAAGTATTTCTGAGCAGGAGAAATCGCAAAACATAGTCATTTCTTCATTGCCGTCCAAAAACAAGGCTTTTTTACACTCCTGTCTCCCTTTCTCTTGGAAACAATGACTTACATCAATCCTTTTACATAATTCCTGTTTCTTATGACATTTCTAACATTGCCCACAATTATCAACTTTCTAAGTCTTTCTGAGCAAGAGAAATCGCAAAACATAGTCATTTCTTCATTGCCGTCCAAAAACAAGGCTTTTTTACACTCCTGTCTCCCTTTCTCTTGGAAACAATGACTTACATCAATCCTTTTAAATAATTCTTGTTTCTCATGACATTTCTAACATTGCCCACAATTATTAACTTTCTAAGTCTTTCTGAGCAAGAGAAATCGCAAAACATAGTCATTTCTTCATTGCTGTCCAAAAACAACGCTTTTTTACACTCCTGTCTCCCTTTCTCTTGGACACAATGACTTACATCAATCCTTTTACATAATTCTTGTTTCTCATGACATTTCTAACATTGCCCACAATTATTAACTTTCTAAGTCTTTCTGAGCAGGAGAAATCGCAAAACCTAGTCCTTTCTTCATTGCCATCCAAAAACAACGCTTTTTTACACTCCTGTCTCCCTTTCTCTTGGAAACAATGACTTACATCAATCCTTTTAAATAATTCTTGTTTCTCATGACATTTCTAACATTGCCCACAATTATCAACTTTCTAAGTCTTTCTGAGCAGGAGAAATCGCAAAACATAGTCATTTCTTCATTGCCGTCCAAAAACAACGCTTTTTTACACTCCTGTCTCCCTTTCTCTTGGAAACAATGACTTACATCAATCCTTTTACATAATTCTTGTTTCTCATGACATTTCTAACATTGCCCACAATTATTAACTTTCTAAGTCTTTCTGAGCAAGAGAAATCGCAAAACATAGTCATTTCTTCATTGCCGTCCAAAAACAACGCTTTTTTACACTCCTGTCTCCCTTTCTCTTGGAAACAATGACTTACATCAATCCTTTTACATAATTCCTGTTTATCATGACATTTCTAACATTGCCCACAATTATCAACTTTCTGAGTCTTTCTGAGCAGGAGAAATCGCAAAACATAGTCATTTCTTCATTGCCGTCCAAAAACAAGGCTTTTTTACACTCCTGTCTCCCTTTCTCTTGGAAACAATGACTTACATCAATCCTTTTACATAATTCTTGTTTCTGATGACATTTCTAACATTGCCCACAATTATTAACTTTCTAAGTCTTTCTGAGCAAGAGAAATCGCAAAACATAGTCATTTCTTCATTGCCGTCTAAAAACAACGCTTTTTTACACTCCTGTCTCCCTTTCTCTTGGAAACAATGACTTACATCAATCCTTTTACATAATTTCTGTTTCTCATGACATTTCTAACATTGCCCACAATTATCAACTTTCTAAGTCTTTCTGAGCAGGAGAAATCGCAAAACATAGTAATTTCTTCATTGCCGTCCAAAAACAAGGCTTTTTTACACTCCTGTCTCCCTTTCTCTTGGAAACAATGACTTACATCAATCCTTTTACATAATTCTTGTTTCTCATGACATTTCTAACATTGCCCACAATTATTAACTTTCTAAGTCTTTCTGAGCAAGAGAAATCGCAAAACATAGTCATTTCTTCATTGCCGTCTAAAAACAACGCTTTTTTACACTCCTGTCTCCCTTTCTCTTGGAAACAATGACTTACATCAATCCTTTTACATAATTCCTGTTTCTCATGACAGTTCTAACATTGCCCACAATTATCAACTTTCTAAGTCTTTCTGAGCAGGAGAAATCGCAAAACATAGTCATTTCTTCATTGCCGTCCAAAAACAAGGCTTTTTTACACTCCTGTCTCCCTTTCTCTTGGAAACAATGACTTACATCAATCCTTTTACATAATTCTTGTTTCTCATGACATTTCTAACATTGCCCACAATTATTAACTTTCTAAGTCTTTCTGAGCAGGAGAAATCGCAAAACATAGTCATTTCTTCATTGCCGTCCAAAAACAAGGCTTTTTTACACTCCTGTCTCCCTTTCTCTTGGAAACAATGACTTACATCAATCCTTTTACATAATTCCTGTTTCTTATGACATTTCTAACATTGCCCACAATTATCAACTTTCTAAGTCTTTCTGAGCAAGAGAAATCGCAAAACATAGTCATTTCTTCATTGCCGTCCAAAAACAACGCTTTTTTACACTCCTGTCTCCCTTTCTCTTGGAAACAATGACTTACATCAATCCTTTTACATAATTCCTGTTTCTCATGACATTTCTAACATTGCCCACAATTATCAACTTTCTAAGTCTTTCTGAGCAGGAGAAATCGCAAAACATAGTCATTTCTTCATTGCCGTCCAAAAACAAGGCTTTTTTACACTCCTGTCTCCCTTTCTCTTGGAAACAATGACTTACATCAATCCTTTTAAATAATTCTTGTTTCTCATGACATTTCTAACATTGCCCACAATTATTAACTTTCTAAGTCTTTCTGAGCAAGAGAAATCGCAAAACATAGTCATTTCTTCATTGCCGTCCAAAAACAACGCTTTTTTACACTCCTGTCTCCCTTTCTCTTGGAAACAATGACTTACATCAATCCTTTTACATAATTCTTGTTTCTCATGACATTTCTAACATTGCCCACAATTATTAACTTTCTAAGTCTTTCTGAGCAAGAGAAATCGCAAAACATAGTCATTTCTTCATTGCCGTCCAAAAACAATGCTTTTTAACACTCCTGTCTCCCTTTCTCTTGGAAACAATGACTTACATCAATCCTTTTACATAATTCCTGTTTCTCATGACATTTCTAACATTGCCCACAATTATCAACTTTCTGAGTCTTTCTGAGCAGGAGAAATCGCAAAACATAGTCATTTCTTCATTGCCGTCCAAAAACAAGGCTTTTTTACACTCCTGTCTCCCTTTCTCTTGGAAACAATGACTTACATCAATCCTTTTACATAATTCTTGTTTCTGATGACATTTCTAACATTGCCCACAATTATTAACTTTCTAAGTCTTTCTGAGCAAGAGAAATCGCAAAACATAGTCATTTCTTCATTGCCGTCTAAAAACAACGCTTTTTTACACTCCTGTCTCCCTTTCTCTTGGAAACAATGACTTACATCAATCCTTTTACATAATTTCTGTTTCTCATGACATTTCTAACATTGCCCACAATTATCAACTTTCTAAGTCTTTCTGAGCAGGAGAAATCGCAAAACATAGTCATTTCTTCATTGCCGTCCAAAAACAAGGCTTTTTTACACTCCTGTCTCCCTTTCTCTTGGAAACAATGACTTACATCAATCCTTTTACATAATTCTTGTTTCTCATGACATTTCTAACATTGCCCACAATTATTAACTTTCTAAGTCTTTCTGAGCAAGAGAAATCGCAAAACATAGTCATTTCTTCATTGCCGTCTAAAAACAACGCTTTTTTACACTCCTGTCTCCCTTTCTCTTGGAAACAATGACTTACATAAATCCTTTTACATAATTCCTGTTTCTCATGACATTTCTAACATTGCCCACAATTATCAACTTTCTAAGTCTTTCTGAGCAGGAGAAATCGCAAAACATAGTCATTTCTTCATTGCCGTCCAAAAACAAGGCTTTTTTACACTCCTGTCTCCCTTTCTCTTGGAAACAATGACTTACATCAATCCTTTTACATAATTCTTGTTTCTCATGACATTTCTAACATTTGCCCACAATTATTAACTTTCTAAGTCTTTCTGAGCAGGAGAAATCGCAAAACATAGTCATTTCTTCATTGCCGTCCCAAAAACAAGGCTTTTTTACACTCCTGTCTCCCTTTCTCTTGGAAACAATGACTTACATCAATCCTTTTACATAATTCCTGTTTCTTATGACATTTCTAACATTGCCCACAATTATCAACTTTCTAAGTCTTTCTGAGCAAGAGAAATCGCAAAACATAGTCATTTCTTCATTGCCGTCCAAAAACAACGCTTTTTTACACTCCTGTCTCCCTTTCTCTTGGAAACAATGACTTACATCAATCCTTTTACATAATTCTTGTTTCTCATGACATTTCTAACATTGCCCACAATTATTAACTTTCTAAGTCTTTCTGAGCAAGAGAAATCGCAAAACATAGTCATTTCTTCATTGCCGTCTAAAAACAACGCTTTTTTACACTCCTGTCTCCCTTTCTCTTGGAAACAATGACTTACATCAATCCTTTTACATAATTCCTGTTTCTCATGACATTTCTAACATTGCCCACAATTATCAACTTTCTAAGTCTTTCTGAGCAGGAGAAATCGCAAAACATAGTCATTTCTTCATTGCCGTCCAAAAACAAGGCTTTTTTACACTCATGTCTCCCTTTCTCTTGGAAACAATGACTTACATCAATCCTTTTACATAATTCTTGTTTCTCATGACATTTCTAACATTGCCCACAATTATTAACTTTCTAAGTCTTTCTGAGCAGGAGAAATCGCAAAACATAGTCATTTCTTCATTGCCGTCCAAAAACAAGGCTTTTTTACACTCCTGTCTCCCTTTCTCTTGGAAACAATGACTTACATCAATCCTTTTACATAATTCTTGTTTCTTATGACATTTCTAACATTGCCCACAATTATCAACTTTCTAAGTCTTTCTGAGCAAGAGAAATCGCAAAACATAGTCATTTCTTCATTGCCGTCCAAAAACAACGCTTTTTTTACACTCCTGTCTCCCTTTCTCTTGGAAACAATGACTTACATCAATCCTTTTACATAATTCCTGTTTCTCATGACATTTCTAACATTGCCCACAATTATCAACTTTCTAAGTCTTTCTGAGCAGGAGAAATCGCAAAACATAGTCATTTCTTCATTGCCGTCCAAAAACAACGCTTTTTTACACTCCTGTCTCCCTTTCTCTTGGAAACAATGACTTACATCAATCCTTTTAAATAATTCTTGTTTCTCATGACATTTCTAACATTGCCCACAATTATTAACTTTCTAAGTCTTTCTGAGCAAGAGAAATCGCAAAACATAGTCATTTCTTCATTGCCGTCCAAAAACAACGCTTTTTTACACTCCTGTCTCCCTTTCTCTTGGAAACAATGACTTACATCAATCCTTTTACATAATTCTTGTTTCTCATGACATTTCTAACATTGCCCACAATTATTAACTTTCTAAGTCTTTCTGAGCAAGAGAAATCGCAAAACATAGTCATTTCTTCATTGCCGTCCAAAAAACAACGCTTTTTTACACTCCTGTCTCCCTTTCTCTTGGAAACAATGACTTACATCAATCCTTTTACATAATTCCTGTTTCTCATGACATTTCTAACATTGCCCACAATTATCAACTTTCTGAGTCTTTCTGAGCAGGAGAAATCGCAAAACATAGTCATTTCTTCATTGCCATCCAAAAACAAGGCTTTTTTACACTCCTGTCTCCCTTTCTCTTGGAAACAATGACTTACATCAATCCTTTTACATAATTCTTGTTTCTGATGACATTTCTAACATTGCCCACAATTATTAACTTTCTAAGTCTTTCTGAGCAAGAGAAATCGCAAAACATAGTCATTTCTTCATTGCCGTCTAAAAACAACGCTTTTTTACACTCCTGTCTCCCTTTCTCTTGGAAACAATGACTTACATCAATCCTTTTAACATAATTTCTGTTTCTCATGACATTTCTAACATTGCCCACAATTATCAACTTTCTAAGTCTTTCTGAGCAGAGAAATCGCAAAACATAGTCATTTCTTCATTGCCGTCCAAAAACAAGGCTTTTTTACACTCCTGTCTCCCTTTCTCTTGGAAACAATGACTTACATCAATCCTTTTACATAATTCTTGTTTCTCATGACATTTCTAACATTGCCCACAATTATTAACTTTCTAAGTCTTTCTGAGCAAGAGAAATCGCAAAACATAGTCATTTCTTCATTGCCGTCTAAAAACAACGCTTTTTTACACTCCTGTCTCCCTTTCTCTTGGAAACAATGACTTACATCAATCCTTTTACATAATTCCTGTTTCTCATGACATTTCTAACATTGCCCACAATTATCAACTTTCTAAGTCTTTCTGAGCAGGAGAAAATCGCAAAACATAGTCATTTCTTCATTGCCGTCCAAAAACAAGGCTTTTTTACACTCCTGTCTCCCTTTCTCTTGGAAACAATGACTTACATCAATCCTTTTACATAATTCCTGTTTCTTATGACATTTCTAACATTGCCCACAATTATCAACTTTCTAAGTCTTTCTGAGCAAGAGAAATCGCAAAACATAGTCATTTCTTCATTGCCGTCCAAAAACAACGCTTTTTTACACTCCTGTCTCCCTTTCTCTTGGAAACAATGACTTACATCAATCCTTTTAAATAATTCTTGTTTCTCATGACATTTCTAACATTGCCCACAATTATCAACTTTCTAAGTCTTTCTGAGCAGGAGAAATCGCAAAACATAGTCATTTCTTCATTGCCGTCCAAAAACAAGGCTTTTTTACACTCCTGTCTCCCTTTCTCTTGGAAACAATGACTTACATCAATCCTTTTAAATAATTCTTGTTTCTCATGACATTTCTAACATTGCCCACAATTATCAACTTTCTAAGTCTTTCTGAGCAGGAGAAATCGCAAAACATAGTCATTTCTTCATTGCCGTCCAAAAACAACGCTTTTTTACACTCCTGTCTCCCTTTCTCTTGGAAACAATGACTTACATCAATCCTTTTACATAATTCTTGTTTCTCATGACATTTCTAACATTGCCCACAATTATTAACTTTCTAAGTCTTTCTGAGCAAGAGAAATCGCAAAACATAGTCATTTCTTCATTGCCGTCTAAAAACAACGCTTTTTTACACTTCCTGTCTCCCTTTCTCTTGGAAACAATGACTTACATCAATCCTTTTACATAATTCCTGTTTCTCATGACATTTCTAACATTGCCCACAATTATCAACTTTCTAAGTCTTTCTGAGCAGGAGAAATCGCAAAACATAGTCATTTCTTCATTGCCGTCCAAAACAAGGCTTTTTTACACTCCTGTCTCCCTTTCTCTTGAAACAATGACTTACATCAATCCTTTTACATAATTCCTGTTTCTTATGACATTTCTAACATTGCCCACAATTATCAACTTTCTAAGTCTTTCTGAGCAAGAGAAATCGCAAAACATAGTCATTTCTTCATTGCCGTCCAAAAACAAGGCTTTTTTACACTCCTGTCTCCCTTTCTCTTGGAAACAATGACTTACATCAATCCTTTTAAATAATTCTTGTTTCTCATGACATTTTCTAACATTGCCCACAATTATCAACTTTCTAAGTCTTTCTGAGCAGGAGAAATCGCAAAACATAGTCATTTCTTCATTGCCGTCCAAAAACAAGGCTTTTTTACACTCCTGTCTCCCTTTCTCTTGGAAACAATGACTTACATCAATCCTTTTAAATAATTCTTGGTTTCTCATGACATTTCTAACATTGCCCACAATTATCAACTTTCTAAGTCTTTCTGAGCAGAGAGAAATCGCAAAACATAGTCATTTCTTCATTGCCGTCCAAAAACAACGCTTTTTTTACACTCCTGTCTCCCTTTCTCTTGGAAACAATGACTTACATCAATCCTTTTACATAATTCTTGTTTCTCATGACATTTCTAACATTGCCCACAATTATTAACTTTCTAAGTCTTTCTGAGCAAGAGAAATCGCAAAACATAAGTCATTTCTTCATTGCCGTCCAAAAACAACGCTTTTTTTACACTCCTGTCTCCCTTTCTCTTGGAAACAATGACTTACATCAATCCTTTTACATAATTCCTGTTTCTCATGACATTTCTAACATTGCCCACAATTATCAACTTTCTGAGTCTTTCTGAGCAGGAGAAATCGCAAAACATAGTCCATTTCTTCATTGCCGTCCAAAAACAAGGCTTTTTTACACTCCTGTCTCCCTTTCTCTTGGAAACAATGACTTACATCAATCCTTTTACATAATTCTTGTTTCTCATGACATTTCTAACATTGCCCACAATTATTAACTTTCTAAGTCTTTCTGAGCAAGAGAAATCGCAAAACATAGTCATTTCTTCATTGCCGTCCAAAAACGCTTTTTTACACTCCTGTCTCCCTTTCTCTTGGAAACAATGACTTACATCAATCCTTTTACATAATTCCTGTTTCTCATGACATTTCTAAAATTGCCCACAATTATCAACTTTCTAAGTCTTTCTGAGCAGGAGAAATCGCAAAACATAGTCATTTCTTCATTGCCGTCCAAAAACAAGGCTTTTTTAGACTCCTGTCTCCCTTTCTCTTGGAAACAATGACTTACATCAATCCTTTTACATAATTCTTGTTTCTTATGACATTTCTAACATTTCCCACAATTATTAACTTTCTAAGTCTTTCTGAGCAAGAGAAATCGCAAAACATAGTCATTTCTTCATTGCCGTCCAAAAACAAGGCTTTTTTACACTCCTGTCTCCCTTTCTCTTGGAAACAATGACTTACATCAATCCTTTTACATAATTCTTGGTTTCTGATGACATTTCTAACATTGCCCACAATTATTAACTTTCTAAGTCTTTCTGAGCAGGAGAAATCGCAAAACATAGTCATTTCTTCATTGCCGTCCAAAAACAAGGCTTTTTTACACTCCTGTCTCCCTTTCTCTTGGAAACAATGACTTACATCAATCCTTTTACATAATTCTTTGTTTCTTATGACATTTCTAAACATTGCCAACCATTATTAACTTTCTAAGTCTTTCTGAGCAGGAGAAATCGCAAAACATAGTCATTTCTTCATTGCCGTCCAAAAACAACGCTTTTTTATACTCCTGTCTCCCTTTCTCTTGGAAACAATGACTTACATCAATCCTTTTACATAATTCTTGTTTCTCATGACATTTCTAACATTGCCCACAATTATTAACTTTCTAAGTCTTTCTGAGCAAGAGAAATCGCAAAACATAGTCATTTCTTCATTGCCGTCCAAAAACAACGCTTTTTTTACACTCCTGTCTCCCTTTCTCTTGGAAACAATGACTTACATCAATCCTTTTACATAATTCTTGTTTCTCATGACATTTCTAACATTTTCCACAATTATTAACTTTCTAAGTCTTTCTGAGCAAGAGAAATCGCAAAACATAGTCATTTCTTCATTGCCGTCCAAAAACAACGCTTTTTTACACTCCTGTCTCCCTTTCTCTTGGAAACAATGACTTACATCAATCCTTTTAATAATTCTTGTTTCTCATGACATTTCTAACATTGCCCACAATTATTAACTTTCTAAGTCTTTCTGAGCAGGAGAAATCGCAAAACATAGTCATTTCTTCATTGCCGTCCAAAAACAAGGCTTTTTTACACTCCTGTCTCCCTTTCTCTTGGAAACAATGACTTACATCAATCCTTTTACATAATTCTTGTTTCTTATGACATTTCTAACATTGCCAACCATTATTAACTTTCTAAGTCTTTCTGAGCAGGAGAAATCGCAAAACATAGTCATTTCTTCATTGCCGTCCAAAAACAACGCTTTTTTACACTCCTGTCTCCCTTTCTCTTGGAAACAATGACTTACATCAATCCTTTTACATAATTCTTGTTTCTCATGACATTTCTAACATTGCCCACAATTATTAACTTTCTGAGTCTTTCTGAGCAGGAGAAATCGCAAAACATAGTCATTTCTTCATTGCCGTCCAAAAACAACGCTTTTTTACACTCCTGTCTCCCTTTCTCTTGGAAACAATGACTTACATCAATCA